>NC_041394.2:228248149-228435564 GCF_900747795.2 Erpetoichthys calabaricus
ACAATGTGCTTTGAATGCCTTGCATTTTTAAGGTAACACCGAAAGGATATGTCTATCATTTGAAGAATGAAAACCAAATATAAAACAAGAAGTAAAAATAATGGGAATTTTTACGTGAAAAGTATCTCTGTTAATGCAGTTTCAGTTGCAACTGAACTTTTAACAAGTAGCTCACTTTACTTGAATGTTCTTTGCGAATGCACATAAGTATTACTGGAAAATCTACATATGAAATATAAGCATGAACTACAAAAGGGTTTGTCTATGAACACCCATTTTCTGTGTCCAGGGGACCTGCACTTTTTCATTTACTGTTAGTTTTTTGAACGGAACAATATTTTTCTTCTGTTTTGATTGTCATTTGTTTAATGTGTTTCTTTAAAAGCCGGGAAAGCATAATGTGCTTTGCTTGATTTATTCCCTAAAATTCCCTTTTATTCCCAACACATATTGCTAATTAGTGAAAAGTTAGTAATTGTGATAGAAAAGTGTCTATAATCTTAATCCAGCCTTTTTTATCATCCTTTTATGCATGTGAATATGCTAAGCTGCCTCATTTTTTTCTCTACTTTAGATCATGGTCCTATTTGATAATACAAAATATTTATATAATTAGATGGAATTCTTGTGTAAACACAAAGCTCTGCTGCAGTTGTCACTATTGGTTTTAAATAGAGCTAAATCCATTAAAGAGGTGTCACAATCATTGAATGGGAGATATTAAGTCTGTCTGAATTATAATAAAGTGACATACATTTTGAATAGGACATCTTATTGCTAAGTATCAAAGCATGCAAACTTAGGTATAGCAAGCTTATGCATTCTAACTTGCATCACATCCAGGCCTGAAATGTTGGAACAGTGGAAGTGTAGCTATATCTCCTTATTCAACCTCATACACAGTAATAGCTTATTATATAAGGCATGTGGAATTGGAAGCCATGACTACTGCCTATCAGATTATTTATTATTAATATTTTCAGTTCAACAGACTATAACTTCTTAAAATATACATAAGATACAATGAATGCTTGGTAAGACAGGACAAACTCAACAATCTATTGAGAACAACTTTTATGAAGTACGAAAAATGTACCAATCCATAAAAATCAGATGAAAATCCAATAAACTGGAGTTCAGTACACTGCATTCATCAAGTGTTGGAAAAGTAGTAACAAATCCAAAGAACTGGAAGCATGCTTTCTACTTTAAATGATTTACCATAATACACTTTAAAAGGTAATCTTATTTCCTCAACTTAATAGACTGTGATTAAGGATTTACAAATGGTAACATGCTTCTTTGTGATTTCCAGACTGGTATGTCTGCCAAGATTTTATTTTTTTCAAATGAGACATTAGAAGAGATTATTTTTACTTTCTCCTTGTGCATATAAACACCTCTTAAGATTGATTTGCAAAGATGATCTTGTAATTCAGTAAAAAAAAAAAATAAAAAACATACTTTACTAATTTTAACAGTATGTGTGAAATGTGTAAATGTTGGCATAATTCCTTGAATGTCAGCTGCAGGAAAAAGAAAAAGGAAAATGCTAATTTAAACATCAGTGTTACTTATTTTGGTACTTTTGAGGTTTTTTGACTTAGAAAGGAAGGTTAAGTCCACGGTCTATATTTGCTGAATCTTTTGATATTGGTCTTATAGCCTCCTAACTTCAACATAGCTCTGTGTTGCCATAACTATGATTTAAATTATTCTAGACTCTTGTTTTAGCCTGCTGTTTTTCAGACCTCTTAGCCTTTAAAACATTTCTTTTTATCCCTGCAAAATATTACAGTAGTATTCTGTTAGAACAGCACATACTGAATTCCAAAACACAAAGAGAAGGAATTTAAGTTAAGCTTTCATTTGTATTGTGTGGGAATACACCCTCCTTAGTAAGAGCTCTTCTCATTGCCTTGAGCAGTGTTTTAGCACTTTGCCTTAGCAAAGGACATCTGCATCTGGCAATCACTTGGCTTTGTTAACGGCTTAATAGTGAAATCTCAATTACATCAGCCAGCAATTAGCCAAGAAAAGGTTTTAACATAATGAAGTATAGTCTTGTTGGCTTAATTCTCTTAATCACCCAACTTGGCCCTTTCTAAGAACTATTTTTGAAAATGCAGTCATTGCTACTGCATACTGGATCAAGCAGTCAGGTCTGAATCTTGCTCCCAGTCACTGCCAGCCTGGTTTTTGCACATTCTCCTTGTTTTGTGTAAACTGCTGGGTATACCAGTTTAACTCCCACACCCCCATTTTGTGGATGTTACGGTAACTGGTGAAACTAAATTAGCCCATGTGTGAGTGCAAGTGAGAGTTTGTCCTTTTGTAGGCTTTGCACTGAAATGGTACCCTTTCCAAGAATATTTCCTATCAGTGCTTTGGGAAAAGGACCCAGACCTTCACAACCTTGAACAGGATTAAACAGGTTTGAGAATGGCAGGTTTTAGTAACAAGGAGTTATCATTATTGAGGCCGGACCCCCTTATCACCAGAGTAGTGTTGGAAGTTTTAACGCCGCTGTTATATCTTGTTAGCAAGTTAATGATGGAAACCGCAAAGAGTAGCATTAATATATAAAAATTACATAACTCATTTAGTGTGACTGATAATTTAGGAGTTTCAGTGAAGGCAAGTGATGTAATCTGTATGCTTATTTATGGAAGGCTTACTAATTAAAAACCATATATACTCTGCATCCATCCATTCCAAATCAAGATCATGAGGAACTAGTTCTGAAAGCAACAGATATGATGCATGAACCAACCAATGAGACGACATATAACACAGAATAAATGAACTCAAATAAAAACTAATTTAGAGTTACTCAGTTAACTAAAACTGCACATCTGTGTGAAGCAGCAATAAACATAGAATATCCTGAGGGAAAAAAAAAAAACTACATGGGCATAAGGAGAATGTGCAAGACATCACATGCACAAGTTCTGAACCGTAGATTCAGTCACTGACAATTAAACTTATGTGTCACTGTGTGCATACACTAGATTAACTTCCAGAATACTGTAATATTTTCTTTTTTATGTATCTAAAAGATGATAGTCTTGCTATTGTACAGTTTTGAGAAAACACCTTCCACCACTTGGGACTTGACTGGTCAAAGAGGAGCAGGCTGATTTAAGTGGAAAAGATAAAGGGGATAAGGAGCTGGAAGGGTGAAAAATAACACAAGTATCGCCCAAGACTTCGGAAACTGGCAGAACAGAATCTGTCTAATAAGAGTAAACCAACATAGCTGCTGGTAAATAGTTTGCTATTCTTATATTTCAGTAACACTGAATATCTACAAGAATCTGAGTTTCCCAAAAGTCTTTGAGGGTCAACAACTTAAAAATTCTCTGTTTTATATTTAAATATTTTTGCTTAACAAGACGTTTTTATTTTTAAATATATGAAGATTTTTCCCTTGATTGCTGTTAGGGCATTCCTTGTAAAGAAAGCAACTTTCTTTTATTGGCAGACTTCACTAGTGTGTTTCTCCTTATTTGGTCATGTTGAAGATTTAAAAGGTTGTTCATTATAACTACAAATACTTTAGAATTTCCATCCTTCAGTTGCAGCAAACATGGGGCACACTTTGAATATGATATTTAAAAAGCTGTCATTAAAATATTTGCCTTAATTGTCTTAAATCATTACCTTTTCATTTTTATCAGTCAGCCATATCCTCATCCTCTTTTCTGTGCAACATGTGTTTGCCATGAAGGCAGCAACAGCTTGGTCATTAGATTGTGTGAAATAGTTTATAAGTGGTGCTATCAGGGTGGAGTTACAGAAAGAACCTGGTGCCAAAAGCCACTAAACTCTGTCAGTTAAAGACATGTTTTTGTTGTTTTTATATTGTTATTGGCTTCAGGCCATTAATTATATGTAGTTTGCAGAACAACTTTGCCACTCTGCAGGAAAATCAGCAAGGAACTCAAAGATCAGGCTTTTTAAAATGAAAGGAAGAGTTCGCCATTTCAGATTATTTCTTAAAAATTAACATGGGCAGCCAATGACTAAGTCTGTTAGGAGGAATTGTTGAAGCTAAATTGAAGTGTTTTTGTAGTCATGGTGTGATCAATCATAGCTGTACATTTTCTGAACTGAAAATAGTGCAGAGGTGTTTTACATATGAATTATGCAAGGATCAGTTATTAGATTTGTTTAATTGAGAATTAGAATATGTAGAATTCCTCACAGAATAAAAAAAACAATCATTTCCTGAATCTTTTGAAATAAACATTCTATATTTAGGGAATCCTAGGAATAATAGATGAAAATAGGTGAAAACACGATGAAACCTTTTAGTTATTCAAAATCTTCACAAAGCTGCATACAAACACATATGTGGATAACTGACTATGTGTGTTTATTTAATATAGTGTAGAACATAAAAAAGATGGGTATAATTTTGAAATACTGTTTGATCTCTTTTTAGATGTCAACACTGAGACCTATTAAGATATGATATACAATTTTGAGATATACATGTACAGGTTTGCTAAGAACTGGAGCCTGGCTATATTCTGTAATTTTATAAATAAATACAGTACTTTCTGGTCTTTTTCATCTTTTTAATGCCCCTATATATATATATATATAGAGAGAGACTAGAATAAATAGATTATATACGGATTAGAATAGTAATGTCCTGGCACATATCTCCTAAATTAATATAAGTATTTGAAACTTAACTTTTACTTTTCAGAGTGGAATAAATCTAGAAACATTTTGGCTTTTACTTATTACTTTGACTGCTGGGCATTTATCACCTATGCTATATGTGTTTAAAGTATGTTTTAGTTTTCCAAAATATATTATATCCGAAGTAATGTCAGAAATGCATACAGTCCATGCCTATTTAAATAAATTCTTCTGTGCACTTTATCAATATATATAAATACAGAAAAAATAGATTTTTCTTGTGCATCACTTTTCAACATAGTCTCCTAGGTTATTAACACACTCAGTCCAATGGACACACTCCAATTTACCAGAGCCATTTCAAAGTCACAATCAATATGGTCAGCAGTTGTGAATGTGAGTGGGCACTCTATTTGTGAAATATAGTTACTGAAGCAAAATGCTTCCTTTACCTTGCTGAAAGTTGATAGACGATCTGTTCTACTGATACACCTTCAGCCTACAAAAATAGATAACAACATACTGCAGTTCTGTAGTGCATACAAAAAGGGAAGCGCCCATGTTAACAATGGTGTAATGCACCAACAATTAACCAGACCAGTTTAAACCTGTGTCATAGCAAAATAGACAATGAAAGCTCACGCATACATGCACAACTACTGCTGTAGGCAACAGTATAAAAATGTTAAAACATTATTACCAACACTTTTTGATTTACTATTGTATTTTAATTATTATGTATTGCTCTTCTTCAGAAAAAAACAATTTACTGTT
The DNA here is from genome assembly GCF_900747795.2 of Erpetoichthys calabaricus. NCBI lineage: Eukaryota > Metazoa > Chordata > Cladistia > Polypteriformes > Polypteridae > Erpetoichthys > Erpetoichthys calabaricus. Next base: position 228,253,577 of record NC_041394.2, read on the forward strand.
CATATTTGTCTTTCAGTTGAAGTTGACAGGGAGATGATCTCCTCTCAACATATTCAAAGATGTACAGGCTGCAGGCATATACTGTATATTTAAATGTTTAATGGGTGTATGGGTAGCACAGCCAAAATTAAAGTGTTTGCTATTTAGAGATGCAACAGATTCACTTGATGCTGGGAAGGTAGTGTTTTCAAACATGTACAGTACAGCTAAATAATATTACACTGCTGACCAAAACATATTTTTGTGCAATGTATTGTTCCATTTGTATATATGTTCTGAAAATGTACTTATTGTTAAGTACTGACTATCCATCAAAATGTTTAAATATTAATTCTAAAAAAAATATTAGATATTGGATTGGTACCTCATAATTTAAGGAAGTTGGCTTTGTGTTTAATTTTCACATTCTTCCCATGAATGCGAGCTTTTTTCCAAGTGCGCTGGTCTCCTGAAGCCCAGAATTGGATATAGCAGATATAAAATTGGATGGATAGGTGTAATTATGATACTGCATCTAGTGTAGGGTCACAGAGAACTTGAACTTCACTGAAACAGGCACTGTTTGCTTATACTACTTATTCATTGCAAAACATATTTTAAAATGTATTTGCATAATAGTGCCCATGTTGTTGCATAGTTTGCACTCCACTACATTGCAAGTAGCCAGCCGCTTATTCATTTTAACTGCATCATTGTAGCTAGAAATTGTGTATATATTTTCATGGAAAACATTACTATTCGATATTAACAGTTTCTGTTCTTGCAATTTTACTGTCAAAATAAGCAATCCTTTCTGAAGATATCCATTTGTCTCATCATCCAGCATATCTCAACATTATGAGGCACAATGTCAGAACCAGTCCAGAACATGCATCAGTCCTTTGCAGGGCACACTTAATCACACACCCACTCTTGTTTATATGGGGCAAAAGTAATCACTAATTAGCCTGACCTGAATTTCTTTAGTATGTAGGAGAAAAACACAATCATCTACCCACATCCAGAATGTGCAAACTCTATAAAGATAATGCCTGGGTTGGGGAAACCTCTGTGGCACAATGTTACCATCATAAAAAAGGAATATTTCAATATTCCATATGCACATTTTTGCCCCCAAAAATAGTTCATTAAACCAATAAGACTTTTCTAAAACTAGCCCCAAAAATTGCAGGTTTTTTTTTTCGGCAACTACAGAACAACTAAATGTGAGAACCACCATCTGGCAAAATTTCTGACAAAATATTTCTGTATATTCAGTTAAACAATTGTATCATTGCTCTTTGTATCTCTTTTGGCAATTAAGCACAATTTAAATTTTATTCAATAAATATTTAATTTAATGCATATTAATTATGTATTAATTATGCATATTAATTACAGTGCTTTTTGCTATTTTTATATAAGCTATTGATATCTATTCAGCTACATTTTTACTTTGTGAATTTTGTCTGCCTTTTTAATTTTTCAGTTTATGAGCCAATGGCTCTTTGTGCGTGTGGTACCTGCAAAGAAAGAGTATATGGCCACAATTGAGACAGACAGTAATGTTCAACACATAAGAAGAACTCACCAAAAAAAAAGTATCAAGAGTAATTCAATATTCAATACCAGACGCAAAGCATTCTATAGTTTTATATTTAAGGCCACGTTAAAGAAAAAATGTACATTGTAGTACACTAAACGCCCATAGCATGTGGAAAAGAGTAAATGACCTAACATTGCCATATATGTTTCATTTTCTTAAAATTGATTTATTTATTTGTTTGTATACATTTTCAGGGTTGATGATGATGATTAAACTAAAAAACGTATGGAGAACATTCATACCACTTTAATCACTATGTGCCTATTATTGGTACTTTGGTACTATACTTTCTGTACAATGAATAGAATGATTGCAAAAGTTTGCATTGTATATTGTACAAGGATTTTGCTGGAGTCTGGTATCAGACACAGGAAATGGTTGTAAGTGTAAATTCAGTAAACGTAATCTTGAGTAAAGTAGACCGCAAATACATCAAGAGAAGGTGCAGTTAAAGTTGGGAGAATAAAATGTATGCTCAGTCAACACCAAAGACTATAGAATAAAAACAAACTACAGAGGAATGGGGTGAAAAAACCTAGACTACAGATACTTTTGTTCTCTAGTTGTAATTTTTACATTTAAAGTACAGACACAATTATGTTTATACTGAAAGTGATTATGAGGACCAGCTAGACAAAAGTACATAAAAGAGTGCACACAGGAAAAGATACACAGAACCACGTAATCAGGCAGAGCAAGACAAGAAAAAAAAGCCACCACATTCTGTTCTTAGAAAGTGAAGTATGGAGAGGAATAAAGTTACCAGGTTTCAGACATTACTTTCTAGTTTTCAAATAGTAAATGTCATCATCATTTCTTCATGTGTGGTATAAGTTACAGGTTGTGATTTGTGAATTGTTTATTTTATACTTCACATGTAATTAATAAATGATGGGATATTTATAGTGAAACATTTTTCTACATATATAATATACTTTTCATCTTGTCCGCATTAGATTTTTTTTTGTTTTGGTTTCTCCCCTCCTCCCAAATACACTGACTTTTGACAACCTCTGAATGTACACAAATTGATTTCTAAAGGCTCATCAAGTGATTATAAGTAAAACATTTTTAACATTTGTTGGGCAGTCTCTTTTTACTGAAGCCCTAATGGTTGAAAATCTATGTATAAAAATGTAATATTTTTTCTTTCAAGAAATAAACATGTATGTTTCCAGTTAACCTTTTTTCAAAGGTATGCATTCTTCTAGAAACATTAAGCAGGAATATAATTTATAAAGAATATGTTTATGAGTAAATAATAAATAAATGATAAATAAAGGTTAAAACTATGATGCTTCTCAAACAGTTATCAAATAATTACAGCAAGGTACTGGCAGCGTTCATTACCAGGGTAAGCAGCTTTCCCTTTGATCAGAAAGTTTACAGAGGGTATAAAGGGGATGTGCATAACTTGTAACAAGTAACGCAAGACCAGGGAGCATTGTCTTTTATTAAATGATCCATACTTAAACAGCTAGAGCTACAAAATGTTTATTAGATGGCCCACACTTAAACAGCTAAAGTGGAAAAACTTCTTCTTCCACTGCTTTACACCACATATAACAGACATTTCTTATGGACACTGCTACTGCAGCACTTCATGTTTTCCCATATGAGCCATTAGTTGCAGGCACCTGTCATCTTATCCATTTTTACTTACATGAGTATGATAGTTGAAGGCAGATAATCACTTAAATTATTCCTCCCTTACTCCTTCAATGAAGAAGACAAGACCGTACAAAAAACAATACTACAGCAAGTAGGCAGCTTATTGGGATCATACACAGTAGCAGATACTGTGTAGCAATAGTTGATGTGGACTGTGTATGATAAGACAAAAGCACTAATGTAATAATGTATGACTGAATCCCAGACATTTTGAAGCTTATTTCATATTGGATTGTTTTTTTAAACAGTTCTCTTCAACCTTTTTCCACAGATGGTAAATTTGGTGAAATGTTTAAGGCCATAAAATAATACACTTTGTCAACAATAAAGTTGAGTTATACAGTGACAGTCAGACATTAGCACATACAATTCTGTTAAACTATATAGCATGTACTGCACAACCCCATTTTCATTGATTTTAGCTCATTTGCCAGCCTCTAAATCTTTCTCAATCTTATCTAGCCTCATATCTTTTGTTTCCTGAATTAAGACAACCACTAGCTTGACTGTGTTTGGTTGTTTGATCATTCTTGACACATTTTAGACCCAGTTTTGTGTGAAACATAAGGAGGGTGACTGTGTTCTTGATATTCCATTCTGCATTGAAAGTCATTTAGTGTGTGCTGTTCTCTGCTTTTCTCTCTGAAGTCACCATATTCTGTTTGCCAGGTGATGTTTTCAGTGCAGGCATGGTCATCTACTATATATCAAATAAAATGTTAAACTTAATATACACCTTACTCATTGCATAATACAGGTGTCTTCTATTATTTGAGATAGCTGCCAGATTAACTAAATCACATTCAAACATCCATTTTACTTAGAACTGTGATTTTGGCAATATACAAAATTAGTAACATGTGACTTGTATTTTGTTTAATAAGTCTCATCTTAGGCAAGCAGTGTGGTGTAGTGGTTAAGGCTTTGGACTTCAAACCCTAAGCTTGTAGGTTCAAATCCCTCTACTGACACTGTGTGACCATGTGCAAGTCACTTGACCTGCCTTTGCTCCAATTGGAAAACTAAGATAAATGTAACCAATTGTGTCATAAATGTTATAAGTCGCCTTGGATAAAGGTAGCAGGTAAATGTAAATCTTTGTTAATTTTTCTATATGTACTCAAATTCAAACATTTTATTTTCTTTTTCCAGCCTAATATTGGAAGATTAGGTATTCCTCATGGGCCATCTGGTGAGAAGGTTGCGGTCGTTACTGTGGATGACTGTGACACAGCCATAGCAGTGCGCTTTGGTAATATGATTGGAAACTACTCATGTGCAGCTCAAGGAACTCAAACTGGTTCAAAAAAGTAGGTCTGCTTCTGTGTGGCTTTGCTTCTGAAGCTTTGCAATTAAAGAAAGAAGGATTGGGCATGTAGCCGAGTTGCCACAACCACTAGTGTAAACAAAAAGAACACTGTCTGTTGCTATGCTGCTGCTTTACATAAATGAAATTGCTGTGTTAACATTTTAATGGACTTTATATTTAAGAAAAATGTTGCATTTGTATGTTGTGTTTGCTTTCTTATCCAGCAGTAATCTGTTTTATTTCAGTGAGTGTGCATTTATGTTAGACTCAAATAGGAGTAGACTCATTTTAAGTAAATTAATGTGCATTTCATTTATTTTGAGTTACAAAATCCTACTTTATAACAAAATACAAGAAGAAATGTAGTATTTGATTGTTTTGAATTTAGTTTATAAAGTTAATGAATAACTTTCTGGACTCTCAGACAATTTTTAAAGGTACTATGTAAAAATAAAAATAGCAATTAATTTGACTACATGAAAATATCTAGTTAATATTTTGGGAAATTTTGAATAATTAAACATAAGGCGTTAAAAAGTCTGTAAAAATACAAAAAGACGATTATCCTATCTTCTTTTGAAAGAAAAGATGGATTTCATTAACCTTTTCCTTTGTTATCATTTACTGCTAACAGGTCATTAGACCTAACTGGCCCCCTGCTGCTTGGTGGTGTCCCAAATCTCCCAGAGGATTTCCCAGTACGAAATAGAGAATTTGTTGGCTGCATGAGAAACTTAACAATTGACAGCAAACCCATTGACATGGCCAGCCACATAGCTAACAATGGAACAATTGCAGGTGGGGAATATATACTGAACTTTATAAATATAACAGAAAAAATGTGTTCTTGGTAGCCAAGCCTGTAGTGGTCATTTACTATATACTTGTGAGGTACTCTAAATAAAATTGAACATGAGCTAATGAAAATCCATATTGTATTCCTGTTTTTCTATAGATATGCTCCATATCTTCCATATCTTATAAGATATATGATATGTAAGATATATCATATCTTCCATAGATATTTAAATATTAAAAACATTATAAACTTCACAGGTATGATAGACCTACTTTTAGAAGTGAAAGCAAAGGAAGAATGTCTAAAGTTGGAAACCGACTCAGTGTATTGTTCCAGTCTCTTTCAGTTGCTTATAAATTTTTTAATTATTAGCACTTATGATAATGCAAAATATGTTAACGGTTGGCTTATAGTGATAAAGTATCAAAAATAAGCCAAGGTAAATTATTGTTAAACTTTTGAAACAGCTAGGAATAAATGACCAGAGTTGCATTGTCTTATAATCATAACATTACATTTTAGTAACTTAAAACAAAGGATACTTAAACACAACATATTTTGTTTTGAATGGGCAGGTAAACTAAAAACTATAGATAATACACAACAGAATGTGATTAGTAAGTGATTTCTTTTTTCTTTTTAATGATTTAAAGGCTGTGCTGCAAAGAAAAACTTTTGTAGTATAAATATATGTCAGAATGGTGGAACTTGTGTGAACAAGTGGAATACATATAGCTGTGAGTGCCCTCTTGGCTATGGAGGAAAAAACTGTGAACAAGGTAAGTGGGACAGAAATGACATATGGATGCAGTACCCTAGTGCCTTTTTTGCTTTGGAAATTCACCATTACTTTTATTGTAAGGCCTTCTGATAAGGTAACATTTTGTGTATTTTTGTCTACTTTTCCCCTTTGCACCTTAGAATGGTCTAAATTAAAAAATATTCTACTTTGTTTTACTTGTAATTTTCAAAACCCTTTTCTAAACCTGCTTAATCCAATGCCCCTTCAAATCCCCTTATTTCCAAATGCCATTTCATGTTGTTAATTTTGTGTGTTAACAGGATTCTTTTTTTAAATGAGATACAAAGTTGTTTCTTGCATTCTTGCAAGTCTACATTAACACTTTTACTACTAGTTGCTTTCACAACATAGAAATGCTTCTTGAGATAAACACAATAATGCAATTTATTTAGAATGTATGGATAGTAGAAGATAGATATATTTAAGTATATATATTGTGACCTGTAGGAAGTGCTACAGCACCCCAAACACCGAGCACATCCACACAGACAAGTCCAGGGTGCAAATACAGTACAAAGGTTTATTGCAACCAAATGCATTACACAAAGGTTTCTCCTACAAAGTTGCATAACCATAATACAAATCTTTACTTTCTCTTATCACTTTTCTTCTCCTCCACTTCTCAAAGGCAAGCATTGTCCTCTTCCACCGACTCCAACTTGCCTGAGTGAGACTGACTGAGCTGCTGCGTTTATGCAGGACCCGGGAGTACCCTAACACTGGAAGTACTCCCGGGTCCTGCATAAAGGTAGCAGCTCAGTCATAGTCTGGCACCTCCATTATATTTGCCTCCTGGCTGGATAAGGATCTTTGGTCCGTTCCTAATGGGATGCCAGCATACTCACTTCTTTAGCTGGTTATGAAATTTCTTGTGTTTGCACTATTGCATTCATTTGCTTACAGCTAGTCTCTGCACTGGCTGACCACATCCCGTACATGTGTGTGAGTGCATGCGTGTGAGACGCTGCTATGCACTTTTTACTAGATTTAGGATGAGAAACTCATAATAACTAGAATTTAGCCTTCTCAAGGTTATTGCCTTTAAGTTACATTGACTTCAGTACCATAGTACATCAGCTACCTAATAAATTACAATTAATACTTCTCGTTAGCTTTTACAACAAGAGTGCCTGGTAACAGGCTTTTTAAGTCAGGACTTGTCTTCTAGCCATAGCAGAAAATGGATAATGTCAGTCTGCCTACACTTGGTGTGATCAATTACAGAATTACACTCAATTCATTTCCTGAACAAAACAAAAGAATAATAAATCATTACCTTTTCTTAAAAAAAATTGCCATTGTTGTCTACTTTTTGTTATAAATTCTGTAGTTCAGATCCTTTGTATTAATAATTGTTCACATTTTGTTAAAAAGATAAAAGAAAGTTAAAATAGTTTATGACATAAACATTTAAAATTGAATGTCATTATACACTTAGGCAAGTGTGATGCCTATCATGCTCGAAGAGATTTATGTTATTCTGTAATTTACATGCCAAATTTAAATTACTTTTTTGGCTATTAGTAGACAAAATAAGTGGTCAGTTTGGGACAGTTATATCAAGTAATAGGGATTGATTCTAATGGTGAATGTAATTAAAGAATTTTTTGTGTTTGTGTTTCTTATCTGTGCTGCATATTTGAAATTTAATGGCTTTTCAGAAATATATACTTTCACAATGTGTTTATATACAAAGATGAAATTGTGCCTCTCTGTCATAAGCAGTGGACATTTAAAACACTTTAAAATTCAGGCAGTGTTTTTGTGTTCCTAGGAGTCACTTATTAGTGTCTTCAGGAAATCACCGGTACAAGAAAGCCCCCACATATGATATACTGTTGCATTCATCTTGATGTCTAGTGATGCAAGACATCCTGCTTTTTGGGCTTACCTTTATTTTTGGCCCTCTATACCTACAAAATACAAAATCTTAGGCAATTTTTAGACCATATTTTAGTCAATCAATAGGCGACTTCAACAAAAATGATCAGAAAGACATAATTTTATACATGCCACATCAACTGACCCCACTAATGGGATACAAAAACTCAAAGGTATTCAATTTCAAAAGTCTTTGTAAAAATGGCGAGTAAGTCAGTAAGTAGGTATGTGGAGTGTTGTTTTAAGTTATTTTGAGGTTTCTGATCACAAATATATTTTTGATATTTAATTCTTTATTGTTGGTTTTAGACCTCTAAGAGCCAATCCCAGAACATTAAAATAATAAAAAATTAAATATAAGCATGTGGGGTATCATTTTAGACTATTTCAAGGTCAGTGATTATGGATAAGATGTTATTTTTGATTTTTTGTCCTCCACTAGAGATCTAGCCATCTACGGATCTCTGTCAGCGGGTGAAAAATGACAAATTTCTATTACCATTGACACAACTATTCTTATTTATTATGTACCTCTACCTTATAAAGTAAATCATTACATTTCTTGTGCACACCCTGACTTAGGGTGTCTAATGCTAATTTATTCTTTTTCATAAATTGATCTATTGTGGACAGAAACATATCTGGTGATTGACAATAGGGGATTCTGGGATTCATTTTCACCAAACATTTGTTATACAAAGTTAGGGACTGCTGTATATCTGCATAAAATGTATTAAAGGTCATTTTCATGAAGATTTTAAATTTCTCCTGTGTTAGGTATGGGTGGGTTCGTCCAATTTATGTCTGAACATTTTGAACCACTACAACCAATTTCATTGTCTGTGAATTCATTTGAAGCCACAACCACAAGCCAAGCAATTACAAAGACAGTTCTGTCTTCTTTCAGTCCATACAATGAACAATATTTAGGATTTACACACCTAGTTACATTCTGATGATGACGATACACTGTTCTATAGTATTTAATATAATTATTCCTTTGGCATAACAGCATTGTATTAACTGTCTGTAAAGTATACAGGACAAGGTAAGATCTCTTGAATAATAGTTTCAGTGGCAACAGTGGTTTAACACTAGAATTACCAGAGCCTACGAAAAAACTCGTATATCCGGCCCACCTTAAATCGCTTCTTAAATCCGTTCACACCTCTCCGCCAGCATCCTTTGTCCTCTAAATGTGCTGATAAAAGACAAGCTGCCAGCAGCCGGCTATTCCATCCCCCCACCGACTTAGAACGTGAGCGAAGTTTTCCCAGCTCACGACTTGATTGATTATGTGGGAGTGAAGTGGAGTTTTACAATGGAAATAAGAGATCATTATTCTAAAGTAATTTGTGTAAACACATTGTTAAAACAGAAACTTTTTCATATTTTAGTAATAAATGTTACAAAATGTAGTAGGCATAAACTATAGAATATATAAAGCCCAAGTTCCAAAGATCAAATAAACACTTTCACAAAAGCTTCAAGAATAATTCAACAGCTTCTGTGGCGTAGCGCGCTAAGATTTGCCTCTTAGCGCAGAGCAGCTTTTCCTTGCCTCACAGACCCGAGTTCGATTCCCCGCTGGGGATGAAGTGTTGCTTTTTTTTTTTCTTTTCTTTTAAACCTCAAACGGACATAAAATTTATACATTGGTATGCACTGTCAGTTACTGAGATCGTTATATTTTCATGTGGGATGTTCCTTTTCAAATATTTTTTTAACAATTGAGACTGCAATTAACAGGAACAACTATCCTTATAACTTATTTTTAAGATCCATAACACACAGACAGACAGAGCACTGCGTAATAGAGAGACAGACAGGCAGAGAAGTCACTAGATATATAAATAAACAGGGAAGCCACGTGTACTGAAAGAAAAAAAGAACAACATGTGCGTTGTCTCTGACTCTCTAAGTAAGATCGGGGGAGGGGTGATGTTAGAGCGCCTGCGCTTATTCAGTGCAGCTGGGACAACGCACATGTTGTTCTTTTTTTCTTTCAGTACACCTTAAATTCCCTCACACCTCTTCATCAGCGTCTTTGTTTTGCAAATGTGTCGATCAGCACAAACAGCCTGCTATCCTGTCCCCCACCGACTCAGCTGAAGTCAGTCGCAAAGTTTTCCCAGCTCAAGTCTGTTTATATGGGTGTTAGGTGCCTTGAATTGTATAGGGTAAATACCATATATACTCGAATATAAGCTGAGTTTTTCAGCACCCAAAATGTGCTGAAAAACTTCACCCTCGGCTTATATTCGAGTCAGGTCCCGCTGCCCCCCGGTATGCGAACAAGCCAGTTTCCTTTTCGGTTTGTGTGCACCGATGATTTCCGCATGTGTTCAGTCTCTCCCTGTGCAGCGAGCGAGAGACACACACATACACACACACACGCGGAGAGAGACAGAGACACACGCACGCACACACACGCACACACACATGAGCAAGAGAGATACCATATTGTTTTTGTTGACCCTCATCTCCACTTAAAGAGCTAGTTTACTGTTTTTCTTTTAAGTAAATACTCAAAAACATTTAACCTACTGATGCCTCAATTAATGTACGGTAATTTTATTGGTATTTATTTTGATTATTGAAACTTACCAGTAGCTGCTGCATTTCCCACCCTAGGCTTATACTCGAGTCAATAAGATTTTCCAGTTTTTGTAGGTAAAATTAGGTACCTCGGCTTATATTCGGGTCGGCTTATGCTCGAGTATATACGGTAATATATTGTTATATTGAACACTTGCATTTCATGTGTGTTCCGTGTCTACAACGATCTGGGTCAATGTAGGAAGACAGGAAATGTGAGGCAAGGAATATTGAACATTTAACTAAAACAGAAACATTTTCATGTTGTAGTAATAATTGGCAAAATGCTAACCTGAAGTGTATAATGTGTGAAGACTGAAGTCCAAATATCAAATAAACACTTTCAAAATGGGTATAACAAAACAAGTGTGCTTTTATTCAAGGATAGAACAAAAGAAAAAAAAATCAATTTACATGTTGCTGTCAATGAGAAAAACCCAAGCCCAAATATCAATATACAGAAAGCCAACATGTCTATTTGGTTGGTGTAGAGGTAAGAATTGCTGCTACTGCCTCATAAGCAAAAGGTTGCGGGTTCAAGCACAGACTTTCCCCTTTTTGAGTAATGAGCTGCTATAATTATTATTATTACTATAATATAGTAAAAACATACATTTGATTTGAGTCTGTAACACCCGTGGTAAATGTTTGCTACTTGTAAAAGTTAGCGTTTTTTTTTTTTATTATTCTCTCCATCACATTCACGTTGTAGCGGGGCCACATAGTGTTTAAATGTCAGTTCTGAGTGCGTCTCATTTCATTGTCCCGTTTACTGTTTGTGCATCAGTTTATGCCGTCCCCGTAAAAAGGGGACGGATGATGGAAGGAGACCACAGCCACAAACCTGGAAAACACCTGTTTACAATCAATTAATCCCAGCCGTCACAGGACTATATAAGCCAGCAGGAGGAGAAGGAAGAGAGAGGAGAGAAGGAGATTTTTCATTCACGACCACGAACCAACGTTACCAGTTATTGTCCACATCGCGCTTGCCAATCCAGTTTGTTTTTCCATCTGCCGGATTTATTTCAAGGACCTCACCACGAAAGACCCCGGGGTAGGACTTAATCATCCACCATACACACGAGGATTCACGGTGAGGCTGTTCCATTTTTTTCCGGGGAGATTCAAACAACTCAGTATCACTAATTCAGTCATCCGCTTTCAGGACAGTTTCATTATTACCGGACTCACGTTCTCATTCATTTTCAGTTTATCATTCATTGTTGTTTTCGTGTTGTGTGTTTATTTGTTACAGGGACAAGGGAGGGTTTTTGTTGTGTGTATATATATATATATATATTTGATAGTGTTTGGTTATTGCTGGGGTGGAGGGATATTTATATTTATATGTTTCTATTTTTTTATTTCATTTCATTTAATACATATAATCTGTTTAATTTTACATCCTGTTTGTGTGTGCTTATATTTTTCACCGTCGATTGTGGGGAAAAGTTTAATTGGTAAGAAGTACGGCTTGATAGTTAGATTATCTCTCAGTAAATTATCCAGGCCACTGGTCTTGGAGGTGTAGCTGCTGGCTGGGTAAAAGGGGTCGGCCGTTACATAAAGTGGTGCCCTCTCTGAGGAATCTAAATAAATATCTATCGCTGTCTGCCTTTAAACAATTTCCCCAATTAATATGTCTATAGTGCGTGCCGAGCAGGACGACACCATTGCTTCGCCGCGGTGTGATGATGGAGTAGCCAGGGCGCGGCACGTCACGGTCAGAGCGTGTTCAGCTGTGCAGGAGGTGGTGGATTCGTTGCAGTCGCTGTACCTCGAAGACCACCATGGACCTGAGGAGGAATGCTTGGAGGATGTCTCGCCTCCGTGGGAAGATCTGGCGCAACAACTAACCCGGCTGGATGAGAAAGTCCGCGAGGTTGCTGAAAGTGCGCTCGGGCGCGAAGATGCCTTGCGGGCTCGCATCAGCAGCTCCCAGGAGGAAGTAAAAGAATATCTTAGTGAGCAAGTTCAACTCCTGGGGCGGGAAATCGTGTTGTGCCTCCAGAGGCGGGATCAACGCTGGCAAGAAACTCTTCAGGGGGAGGTCCGAAGGAGTCTCCAGACGTTACGTCAGTCACCCCGTCATTCAACGCCGTACGGGTCTCGTGGGGGGGGTGAATACATCAATCGGCCCTCTATTCCTGGGGTGCGCCTTTCCTTTCCCAAGTTGGGGGCCCCTTATAACATCGATGATGTCCTCAACTTTGTGGAAGAAGGGGAGGCGTACCTGGCTGTTAACCCTTTAACCCCAGAAGAGCTTATGGGGGTGATAGGGGCATCCCTCTTGGGGCCGGTGCGGAGCTGGTGGCTGACGGCCAAGAAGAACATTAAAGACTGGGGATCCTTTCGTCGATCTTTCCTCGCGGCTTTTCTTCCGGAAGACTATGAATCTGAACTGGAGGACAAGCTGCGATCCATGGTGCAACTGCCTTCGCAATCCATCCGGGACTTCACCTATGAATATCGGGCTTTGTGTTTGAAGTGGCGGCCGGCTATGTCTGAAGAAGAGGTGGTCCGCCGCATCCTTAATGCCTGTAACCCGCGGTTAGCTGGGGGTCTCAGGGGGGTTGTGGGGTCGGTGGAAGACCTGGTGAAGGTGGGCTCACAAGTGGAACGGGACTGGGGAAACTCAAAAACGTACTGGAATAAAGTACAAGCCAGTACAAGAGAAACCCAGCCCCTAAAACCCCAGCGAGCCAAACCTTGCCAGTTGGAAGCCGATCTCGCCATCATACAAGCGAGTACGTCCCTCCTGATCGTCCCAGTGAAGCTGCGGGGGTGGCAGGTGGATGCGGTGGTGGATACAGGGAGCCATCACACCTTAATCCGCTCAAGCATGTGGAAGAAGATTAGCCGACCGACAGACAACTTAACATCTGCCCCGTCTGTCCGATTTGTATTGGCAGATGGGAGTGAACACAGAGCCCTGGGCAAAGTCCCCTTGAGGTACAGTGTACTTTCCACCACCTGGGAGATGGATACGTATGTCCTGGATGACCGGCACCTGTCCGTCCCGTTACTCCTTGGGCTGGACTCTTTAACCACCATGAGGATGACCATCCATCTCAGTCCCAGGGGGTATACGGTGCCAGGGGAAGGGGTATGCGACTTCATTCATAAATCCAAAGAAGATCTGGGCTCGGAATTCATTGGCTTCTACGCAGCAGTGAGGAGTGACGCAAGCACCTCGGCGGCAGCCCCTGTGGAGGAACAGCCCGAAGAGGTAAGGCCGGTGCTGAAGAAGTGGGCCGAGGTGTGGACTGAGAAATTAGGAGTCGCCCGTGGAGTTACCCACGTGATCCACACCTCGGACGAAGTTCCAATAAGGCACCGAGCCTACCGCGTTTCTCCACTAAAGAAGGGCATAATTAAAGAACACCTTGATCAAATGCTCGCCGAGGGAATAATTGAACCATCTTCCTCCTCCTGGGCGTCCCCTGTGGTCCTCGTGAAGAAGACGGATGACACCTATCATTTCTGCGTGGACTACAGGGGGGTTAACGGGAAGACGAGCCTAGACGCATATCCCATGCCCCTGGTTCATGAGATTCTGGAGTCACTGCATGGAGCTGCAGTTTTCAGCACACTAGACCTCCGCAGTGGCTATTGGCAGGTGCCGATGGACGAGGGGAGTAAGAAGAAGACGGCAGTCATCACCCCTGAAGGCTTGTTCCAGTTCAAAGTCATGCCTTTTGGGCTTAAAAATGCTGGGGCTACCTTCCAGCGGCTAATGGAGCAAGTCCTGAGGGGGTTGATAGGCAAGATCTGCTTTGTTTACATCGACGACGTCATTATTTACTCCCCTTCTATTAAACAACATCTCCAGGACCTGGACACCATCTTCCAACGATTACATCAAGCGCACCTTACGCAGAACACGAAGAAGTGTACCTTCATTCAACCCCACATACGCTTCCTCGGGCACATTCTTTCATCTGAGGGGGTCGCTGTAGACCCCGAGAAGACCTTAGCCATCCGAGACTACCCCACGCCCACGGATTTGAAATCTTTGCAACGTTTCCTTGGGTTAGTGGGGTGGTATCACAAGTTCATTCCCCGGATGGCTGATATAGCGGCTCCCTTGAACAACCTAAGAAAAAAAGATGTCCCGTGGGAGTGGACAGCAGAGTGCCAGGACGCGGTCGAGCAACTAAAGAGCCACCTTCAAGAGCCGCCCGTTCTGGCCCAGCCAGATCCGCAGCTCACTTTCCAGGTACAAACAGATGCCAGCAACCTGGGGCTTGGCGCCGTGCTCACTCAGAAAATCCACCAGGCTGAACACGTCATCGCTTACGCCTCTCGAGCCTTGCACGGCGCCGAGCTCAATTATTCGACAGCTGAAAAAGAGTGTTTGGCTGTCGTGTGGGCTGTGGAAAAATGGAGATACTATCTGGAGGGGGTTGAATTTGAAGTGTACACCGACCATCACGCTCTGACCTGGGTATTTAATCACCCGAAGACCTCCTCCCGTCTAACCAGGTGGGTACTCCGCCTCCAGAACTTCACTTTCAAGGTGACCTATCGGAAGGGCTGTGGCAATATTGTGCCTGATGCTCTGTCCAGGGTGTCCGAGCCACCGGGGATGGTGTGTTTGGCAAAGAAGATGATCCTCCCTCTGCCAAAAAGCCTTGAAGACCTGGCTCAAACACAAGCCACCAGTCCATTCTGCCAGAGCATCAGGGAGGGACTGGAGCAGCAGCGTACCGACCGGGTACACTTCGTGGACCTCCAGGGGGTTCTGTACAGGACCACTCCATCCTCCCTTGGGGGTCTGCAACACCAACTAGTGGTCCCGGAAGAGCTCATCCCAGACTTCCTAATTTACTATCATGACAGTCCTTTAGGTGGTCACCTTGGAAGGACAAAGACTTTATTAAAGATCCTGGGGGTTGCGTGGTGGCCGTCTGTCCGGAAAGACATTTGCCACCATGTGAAGAAGTGCATCACCTACCAACAGCTCAAAAACCCACCTGGTAAACCGGCAGGATTTCTGCAATCGACAATCGCGGATGGACCGGGGGAGACTTTGGGAGTCGACCTGATGGGGCCTTTTCCTGTTACCAGCTCGAGGAAGACCGTCCTGATGGTGGTGATTGATTATTTTTCAAAGTGGGTGGAGCTGTTTGCCTTAACGGATGCCAAGACTAACAAGATCTGCTCTACCCTGAAGAATGAAATCTTCACCCGCTGGGGGGTGCCGAAGAACATCGTCTCAGACCGGGGTCCGCAGTTCACAAGCTCTCTATTAGATGAACTTTATACAGCCTGGGGAGTGAAGAAAAACCTGACAACAGCTTACCATCCCCAGGCTAACATGACAGAGCGAGTGAACCGGACCCTGAAGAACATAATCGCCTCCTATGTGGGTGAACGCCATCAGGACTGGGATAAATGGCTCCCCGAGCTCCGGTTTGCCCTGAACACCGCTGTGCACAAAGCCACAGGTGAGACGCCTGCTTTGGTTGCGCTGGGCAGACAGCTAAAGGGCCCGCTTGACCGACTCCTTCCCAGAGCCCCTAATCCAGAAACCACCAGTTACAATAACCTATTCAAAATTGAGGAATTACGGCGGAGAATCCAACAGAGGTTGGTGAGTTCGACATCCAGACATGCCAAGTTATATAATGCCCGGCGTAAGGAAGCGCACTTTCAGCCGGGTGATTTGGTCTGGATTAGAGCTCACCATCTCTCGGATGCCAGCAAAAGGTTCTCCGCCAAGCTAGCGCCTAAATGGTTAGGTCCGGCCAAAATCATTTCTCAAACAGGTCCCGTTAATTTCCAGTTTCAAAGGGGTATCGGCACTGACTCCAAGATAGACACAATCCATGTGGCCAATCTCAAGCCGTACTTCGGCCCTCCCTTGTCCAAGGTTGGGGGGGGGGGGAATGTAGCGGGGCCACATAGTGTTTAAATGTCAGTTCTGAGTGCGTCTCGTTTCATTGTCCCGTTTACTGTTTGTGCATCAGTTTATGCCGTCCCCGTAAAAAGGGGACAGATGATGGAAGGAGACCACAGCCACAAACCTGGAAAACACCTGTTTACAATCAATTAATCCCAGCTGTCACAGGACTATATAAGCCAGCAGGAGGAGAAGGAAGAGAGAGGAGAGAAGGAGATTTTTCATTCACGACCACGAACCAACGGTACCAGTTATTGTCCACATCGCGCTTGCCAATCCAGTTTGTTTTTCCATCTGCCGGATTTATTTCAAGGACCTCACCACGAAAGACCCCGGGGTAGGACTTGATCATCCACCATACACACGAGGATTCACGGTGAGGCTGTTCCATTTTTTTCCGGGGAGATTCAAACAACTCAATATCACTAATTCAGTCATCCGCTTTCAGGACAGTTTCATTATTACCGGACTCACGTTCTCATTCATTTTCAGTTTATCATTCATTGTTGTTTTCGTGTTGTGTGTTTATTTGTTACAGGGACAAGGGAGGGTTTTTGTTGTGTGTATATATATATATATATTTGATGGTGTTTGGTTATTGCTGGGGTGGAGGGATATTTATATTTATATGTTTCTATTTTTTTATTTCATTTCATTTAATACATATAATCTGTTTAATTTTACATCCTGTTTGTGTGTGCTTATATTTTTCACCGTCGATTGTGGGGAAAAGTTTAATTGGTAAGAAGTACGGCTTGATAGTTAGATTATCTCTCAGTAAATTATCCAGGCCACTGGTCTTGGAGGTGTAGCTGCCGGCTGGGTAAAAGGGGTCGGCCGTTACAACGTGGTACAATGAACTTGCCTCTCCCTCTCTGAGTTGATAGCGTTTATCTCCATTCTTTTCACAAGAGTAGCGATGACCAGAATTGGTGCTGTGGTTGATGCCTGGTCAGAACTATTTGTTGTACTGGCAATCAAAGACATGATCCCCCATGACCGCTATCAGACTATCTTTCGGCATTTGCAGTTTGACAACAAAGACACCCGTGCAGAACGTGTGAAAAACGACAGATTTGCTGCGATCTTGGACATCTTGCAACGTTTTGTTGAGAACTGTGTTTTGAGTTACAACCCAGGGCAACATATTACTGCTGGTGAGCTACTGTTTCCAACCAAGGTCCGTTGTCCTTTCTTGCAATACATCTCAACCAAGCCTGACAAATTTGGCATAAAGTTTTGGATTGTGGCAGATTTGGAGACAAAATACACATGCAGTGACACTCGTTATTTATGAAAAGATCCCAGTCATCCCACGGGAGACAGACTTTCCGAGACTGTGGTCATAAAGCTTATGGAGCCGTTTCTGGACAAAGGCAGAACCATAACAACAAACAACTTCTTCACATTGCTTTCACTGGGTAATAAACTGCTGCACTGCAACACAACTCTGCTTGGTACCATAAATAAAGTGGGACGGGTACTTCCACCTGCAGCTAAAGTCACTTTGTACGCAAGCAATTCTCCATGCTAGAGTTTAGATCTGGCAGTACCATGCTGACAGTGTATACACCGAAAAACAAGAAGTATGTCTGCATTCTCAGTACCATGCACCATAACATGGAGATTTGGCAAGATTGGGAAAAAACATGTTCAAATGACATAGCGTTTTCAAATAATGACGTTTTCATGCATGAAAGTGTCTGTGCATGCATGAGAGAGGCAGGGACAGATTTGATGTTATAAAAGTGGTTAATGGAATGTAAAATAAACAATTTTGCAAAGGTATAATGAAACAAGTGTGCTTTTATTCAAGAATAAAACTGAATAAAAATTCAATGTTTTACATGTAGCAAAAATTTACACTGGGTGTTGCATACTCAAATCAAATGTATGTTTTTATTATATTATAGTAATAATAAAAGCAGCTCACTACTCAAAATGAGGAGAGCCCAGGCTCGAACCCACAACCTTTTGCTTATGTGGCAGCAGCTTTTACCTCTACACCAGCCAAGGAGACAGTCGACTTTCTGTCAATTAATATTTGAGCGTTGTTTTTTACTCATTGAAAGCAACATGTAAATTGAATAATTTATTTTTCTTTGCTTATATTCTTAAATAAAAGTGCACTTTGGTTTATCTAGTATTAATCCTTCTTTGTTCAAAATAAGGTAATGTAGGGAAAAGCTCTGCATGACAGCAGTAAGTGATATCTATAGCTTAATCAGTTCAATTTGTATTCTAATTAACAGATTCTCACATTAATATTTTATGTTATATATTGTCTTTAAGAATATTCACTATAAATTTGTTTCTTTTTAAATTGCAAAAACTCCAGAGAAGTGTTTTATATTAGGAAAAGAACATAGCATTATAGTATAGAAAAATGTATTCTAGTGACATCTAAACCTACATATAATATATGACACGTAGAAAAAATAATAAATTTTTCCTTTGTGTCTTTATAGTGATGCCTTTTACCATGCATTTTGAAGGGCAAAGCATGATATTCTGGAACGAGCCAGACATCACTATTTCTGTGCCTTGGTACACTGGCCTAATGTTTAGAACGAGGCAAAGTAATGGAATGTTAATGCAAGTAAATGCTGGAACCTCTTCAAAGATTGTCTTAATGGTAAGTGTGCATAATTTGAAACACAGAATTAAATTTGAGTAAGCTACATTTGCATATAAAAATGAACATTCAATGCAAGACAGATATTTGAACTTTTTTATTTTTATTTTGCTTAGATAGAATTAATTTGCTATATACAGTAATCCCTCGCTACTTCACGGTTCACTTTTCGTGGATTCACGACTTCGCGGATTTTATATGTAAGCATATCTAAATATATAACGCGGATTTTTCACTTCTTCGCGGGTTTCTGCGGACAATTAGTCTGTTTACTTCTGATAGTTGCTTCCTCAGTTGGTTTGCGCAGTTGATTTCATACAAGAGATGCTACTGGCGGATGGCTGAGAAGCTACCCAATCAGAGCACGCAGTTAAGTTCCTGTGTGCTGCTGATTGGCTCAGCGACGCAGTGCTGCATTAACCAGGAAGTCTCATCTCACTCATTCAGCATTAACGTGCTCTTTATACTGCATTCAGGGGATCACGTCATATATAGCTACGTGTACTTCGCTATACAGTAAGTGTAAACTTATCTACCGATTTCATATTGCTTAGCAGTTGTCCCTGTTATTAATAGAGTAAAGGGTGGGTTGTAAACAATACAGGGAGGGTTTAAAAACGTCCAAATACACGTTAAATAATTAAATAAATATGGTGTCTCTACTTCGCGGAAATTCAGTTATCGCGGTCAGCCTTGGAACCTATCTCCCGCGATAAGTGAGGGATTACTGTATAAATGTCAGGCAGAGTGGCCTGTTGGGTTAAGGTTGAGGAAATTACCACATTATAAATTGTAATTGCCTAAACAATGTTACACCATGGATTTTGGAATGTGTACGTAATTATGTTTTATTTTGTCTTAGATAATGAACAGTTACCTACAGTTTGAAGTATACCGTGAAGTGACACAAATAGCAGATTTAAAGCTTAGTCAAATCAAAGTGAATGATGGGGACTGGCATCATTTACTTATTGAACTGAAGAGTATCAAGGATGGAAAGGATATAAAATATCTAGCTGTGTTGTCTCTAGATTATGGAATGTACCAGGTAAGAACTTTAAACATGTTTTCTTCACAATAATAGTGATTAAACTAATCAAATTCCATAAACATGTTTTTCCCACCACGCTACTAATTCTAATAGAATGAGACGCACATTGTTTGTATGCCAATACACACGTACCTGGAATTTCACTTATTATATCTAGGTACAGTTTAAAGAAGGGTTAATACTATTTATACTGTATATAGTCAGTAAAAGCATGCAGCTAATGTGGAAACTCTTAACATTTGTAAGACAGACAAATACTTTCAGAGAACTTTTTACATACAACAAACAGTTAAACACCTTACTTTTATGTCTGTGCTGGATTGAATAGTTGGCATACATCTTTACAGCCTCATAAATATGGTATGCTTTGCCAGTTGCAAATCATTTTACATGGCTTTCAATATATCTGTCTATTGTTATAATACTGTATATTTGATTGTCAGCACTATGGTAAGTTAGACGAAGGCAGCGGGAGATGGAATTAATAATGCATACATTACAGTTATAGGATGTAACCAACACAAGTAATCTGAGGAACATATTATTACAAGGCAAAATACCCGGGCAACATCTGGAATTTCTTTATAAAAGGCTAAGGAAAGAAAGCTGTGGTTTATGTGTTTTTAAATGGTGATTCTGTTGTTATTGCTAGCTGTCCTATTCATCATCCACACTGCCTTTCTATCAATGTCTCTGCTCTTGTGAGTTAGGAATTTGATTTTCTTTTGGCTTCAGTTGGATTCCAGAATTGCAGTAATCCCTTGCTTGGTTGTAACCATGAATGCTGTCATGTCTGATGCATTCTCTTAGTTCAAGGTTTGTAGTGCTTAAATTATAAATAAAAGTCAACATATATTACAGTAGATAGAAGCAGCATGCAGCATTGCCTGGGAATGTAATGTTAAGCTCTAGTCATTTTGTCTGCTAACGTGGCTTCAGTCTGTTTGTACTTTTCACTTGCTCTGAGTCAACAGGTGACACTGGTGTGTCTGTAGCACACAAGGGGGAAAAATCCACTATGACCCCATGGGTCAAAATTTTGAGTGCGAAAGTAGTCTTTTTTGTCTGTATGGTCCTAGACAGCAGCTATGTGAAACTGGGTCCAGATCGGTCAAATGGTGTAGGATTGCATAGATACAGTGAGACATTCTATTTTATAAATACAGATGAAGAAAAACAAAACAAATCAAATTTAGTACTGAATATCAGACATGTTAAAATCATTTAACAATATTTTGAATATAATGTACTATTAAGTAAATGAAATATTTAAAATGTAGCATCAGATATTTGAATCAATGTTACTAATTTAAAACACAAGTAATGTTCTGTTTATTTGTATGCTTTCTTTCAACAGAAGAGTGTGGAAATTGGGAATGACTTGCCAGGGTTAAAACTACAAAGCCTATTTGTTGGGGGCCTTTTCAAAGATGATAAAAGTGTTCATCAGGGATTTGTTGGTTGCATGCAGGTAAGAAATATTTTGATTTTTTTTTTATAATTTGTCAAACTTCATATTATGAAAAAAGACTTAAAATTAAAATATGTTGGAATTTTATAACATGCAAGTACTATTTACAACATTATTTTCCTATAGTAAAAGGCTCAAGTGACTTAATGAAATTATACTGGCTTTGTAAACAAATATATGAAGATTTGTATTTTCTTAAAAAAAATGTATGATATATGAAAGCAGAGTGTACATTTAAGAGAAATAAAATGGCTCTAATTATGATTGTAGGGCCTAAGAATGGGAGAGACATCCACAAACATTGTCACTTTAAAAATGGATGATGGGATTCAATTTCAAGTTCGATCAGGATGTGATATAAGTGACCCATGTAGCGCAAGGCCATGTCCTGAACATAGCCAGTGCAGTGATGAGTGGAATACCTACACCTGTATTTGTGACCCAGGTATTTAACTTTTTACTGATTCTATTTATATATTGGTTTTATTTAGATCTTGCATTCTGCACAAATCATCTATTGATATCAGATATTTCTGGTGCAAACTAACTAATGTGTGACATACTGTATATAGTTCTGTACTGTATGTTTGTAAACTATAACAACAGTTTAATTTGAGGAAAAGCACAGTTTGTTTACAGCTCCAAGAAACTGCTTTTAAACTCTGTTCCCATCAATGTCTGCTTAAAATTTATATAATCTCACTGTCTCCTCTTACTTCCCAGATGCACACAGATTGGGCTGATTTTTGATCCTAAATTAACAAGTTCTGTGAGAATGTGGCCAGATGTATTGCATGCATCTTGTGATGGGCTGATTCCTGTTTTGTGTCAAATACAGCTAGCATAGTCTCCTGCCCCCACTACCCTGTAAAATTAGTAAAAAAAAAAAAAAAAGAACTTCAGTCTCAGTTTTATTGAGGCCATGTAAACTTGTGGATGATTTAGCTCTGTCATCAGAAAATTATTCATTAGATGACCTGCTTAAAAATGATTTAAGAATAGTCATTTTTGGTTTGTTACTTGCCGAATAATATTCATACCCATCAAAATATTTAATGCTAGATGCCTGTCATAAGTAAGTGACTAGTGATACTATTACAGTTCTTCCCTTGAACTATGCTCAACATAATGGTTTTACTTGTTCCAAATTGTCTGCAGGGTACTTTGGCAAAGACTGTGTGGATGCATGTACATTTAATCCATGTGAACACGTCTCAACTTGTGTCCGTAAGCCAAATTCTTCTCATGGATACTCCTGTGAATGTGGTCAGAATTACTACGGGCAATACTGTGAAAACAAGTAAGATCATGGCCATTTTTACTAGGTCTTCATAAATTATAAAAGATATGTTGTAGATGAATTAGAAAATCCATCTCAAAGATGCTGGGCACATTTCAGTGAAGACACACGGGCTCATTGCAGCAATCCTAGGCTAACTGAAAAATACCAGCTTAATTTCCATTTATCCTGGATTAATGAAAAACACAACGAGAAAGATATTCCAATTTTACAACAACAGATGTATCAGAAACTTAATGCAGAATACCAGAGCGATTAATGTAAAAATTTTATTGATAGATCATGAAAGCAATATTTTTTAAAATTCTTCAGAGAGCTAAGGACTTTTGGATCATACTGAAAGGTTTTACGTTTATATAAATTAAATTAATCTGGACATGTTGAAGTTACTGTATAACTTTATTACAATACCTGGAGCTCTAGTAATTGGTTCCAGGTAACAATATAATTTTGAAGTTGCTTTTTCTGCTGTAATAGATTCCAGAAGTGAGTTTGTTTGGCAATGGCACATTTAATTTATATCAGTTCCCATTGTTTCTAGAGCCAAGTAGGCTTAAAACTCCTAGGTTGTGTACCACTATAATACATAAACTCATGCTGCTCCTATTTTTTTTTTATTTTATGTTATTCCTTGTTAGTATCATTGAGTATAAAATGCCATCAGACATCTTAAATGTTTTTTCATGTTTCTATAAGAAAGAGTAAGACTTCATTAACACTTTTTAAAGTATCAGGTTTTTATCCCATATCCCCAAAGATGCACAAGTTAGGTTAATAGGAAATTCTAAATTAAACAAAATGTGAGTGAGTGAGTAAAGGTGAGTGTTTGTTTATGTCTTGTAATTACCTGCTGCCCTGTTGAGTAAAAATGAGAATGATAAAACACTATCTGATAATGTTGTTTTTTTTATTTAACTTAAAAGCCCTGCCAGTCTGTGACAGTGTGAAAAAAACGTTTTTAATTTCTTTTGCACAAGTGAAGTAAATGCTCAGACCTCTTGCAGAGTATAATGAATAGTCCTGTTTCTTAACACAATGTGTCCAGTTTTACTTGATAAAAATAAAGAGCAGTGCACTGAAACAAACTTTTTGGAAAAGCAAAAAAGTTATCTTTATTTATAAATTGATGCAAGTACATAGAGACATGCCATAATTATAAAAATTGCATCATTCGTAAATTTCTAACAGCAGCTGTCTTTAATACAATAACCCTTTTCTATTCTTTTGTTTTATTTAATTATAGATGTGGTTTGAACTGAACTGAAATCTCCAGATGTGAAAAAGACAAAAAAAAAGTTTAAAATGGAGATTTTTATTAAGCAAGTAGGAAACTACAACCAGACATGGGTTAAACACAGATGTACTATAGACTCAGCTAGCTCCGTGGAAATAGACTGAGCTGGAACACTGATCATTTTTCACATTTATGACAATAAAACATACAGCAATTATGTGTTAAAATTGCTGCAGACATGTTAAACAAACAGTAACCAAACTCATTCACAGAGTTTATATACTTTGCATGAGCAGGGTCACCGCCTCCTCCACACTGTCTCCTTCCTCCTGACTCTGGCTCCTTGAGCAAAGTCGAGGAATCTCCTTTTCAGTTCTCCCCAGAAGTACTTCTGGTGTTCCAAAGGCTTGGCCCAGGACCACTTCTGCGTAAGGTGGGAGCCCCAGACCCCCTGGCAGTGCCCACAGAAACCAACAGGGCAGAGTCAAAGAACTCCAATTCCCATTGTGCCCTGTAGGAATCCATGGTGCTGCTGCAACCCAGGGGGGGTGCCATCTGGTGGTCCTGGGGAGATAATGTCCTGTGTGTGCTGTCTACCCCATTTCTTTCCGGTTGATGGCTTCCCAGCCAGGTAAGGATGCTGGCCATCTCCCACACTGTAAAGAGATCTATTAAAGTCCATAATACTATATGGTTTTAAGGAATGTCAAATATACAGTTGTATATGGGTGCAGCTAAAAGGAGCTTCTCTTCCTTAGAGTATATCTCAATTCAGTGGTGGACCACAGAGAGTGTTGACTACAGCACAAACCAATTTATACCCAAACATTTAGTTTTCCTTGCAAACCTGGCAGTTGTGGTTGAACTGACTAATACCTCCTCCTTAAGTGTCTGTGTACATATATTTGAAGCTGAGCAATAAAATGAAAACATAGGTAAGGCCGTGCCTTCTTCTTATATGGATAGATAGATAGATAGGTCATGAGTATAATGGTTCTAGTAACAATGGTATAAAATCACTAGTGATAATGGGCATCCTTGACTGGTTATAGCTTCTGGGCTACAGTAAAGTAATTAAATCCACACACGCATGTTGGGTCCAAACCCACATTTGCATAAACCATTAGATACTGCAGTTCAACTCTGTCAAAGGGTTTTTTATGTGTGCAAGGATCGCAAAGCCTCTGGACACTCAGAAATTGAGGAAAATATTGTGATAAAAAATCATGTATAGTAAAATCTCATGTAACATACTAGATGTCTCATCTTGATAAATTCAGTTTGAACTAGAGATATTATAATTATAACATATTATACTTAAGCTATGACCTCTTTGATTCAAAATTAACAAGTAATTGTGTCAGATTTTTTTAAAATGTTTTTGTACTTTATAATATACTTATTTTTGAAGGACTGTCATTTTAGATGTTTAATTCTTCCAGCTAGTGCAAGATGAAGACCTGATCAGCTAATAACATTTTGTTTATTTGCATCAGGTTGATAAAACTGAATCTGAAAAAGTCTTTTAAGTTGTTAAGTAATTGTGTTTTGTAAGTGATCCCTCGCTATATCGCGCTTCGCCTTTCGTGGCTTCACTCTATCGCGGATTTTATATGTAAGCATATTTAAATATATATCGTGGATTTTTTGCTGGTTTGCGGATTTCTGCGGACAATGGGTCTTTTAATTTCTGGTACATTCTTCCTCAGTTGGTTTGCCCAGTTGATTTCATACAAGGGACGCTATTGGCAGATGGCTGAGAAGCTACCCAACTTACATTTCTCTCTCTCATACGCTGACTATCAGTGATCCTGACGTAGGGGGTGTGAGCAGGTGGGCTGTTCGCACACCTAGACAATACGGACGCTCGTCTAAAAATGCTGAAAGATTATCTTCACGTTGCTATCTTTTGTGCAGCTGCTTCCTGAAACGACATGCTGTACGGTGCTTCGTATACTTAAAAGCTCGAAGGGCACGTATTGATTTTTGACTGAAAAACAAACTCTGTCTCTCTCTCTGTCTCTGTCTCTCTCTCTCTCTCTCCCTGCTCCTGACGGAGGGGGTGTGAGCTGCCGCCTTCAACAGCTTTGTGCCGCGGTGCTTCGCATACTTAAAAGCCAAACAGCCCTATTGATTTGTTTGCTCTATCTATGTGACATTCTGTGCTCCTGACAAGCACTCCTTTGAAGAGGAAGATATGTTTGCATTCTTTTAATTGTGAGATGGAACTGTCATCTCTGTCTTGTCATGGAGCACAGTTTAAACTTTTGAAAAAGAGACAAATGTTTGTTTGCAGTGTTTGAATAATGTTCCTGTCTCTCTACAACCTCCTGTGTTTCTGCGCAAATCTGTGACCCAAGCATGACAATATACAAATAACCATATAAACATATGGTTTCTACTTCGCGGATTTTCTTATTTCGCGGGTAGCTCTGGAACGCAACCCCTGCGATGGAGGAGGGATTACTGTATGTATCTGTAGTCAGACGAGTAAAGAGAAATAATCACATTTAATATTAGGTGTAGGATCATTCATAGGAAATAATATGCTTATTCAAACCTTAACAATATATGAAAATTATTTAATATATTTAGTACATGTAGGAATAATTAGAGACCTGTAACATATAGCACTGTATCTTTTGCAGATAGGTATATTTTGTTAAAGACCTTTCCTTATAATTCCTTAATTTCTGGCTGTTTATATAAGTAGATGGCTAGGTGGTCAATGGTGACAACCCTGTCTATTTTTATGTTTTAAAGTGAGATATTCATAATGAATAATGTTTACATGAACAAAAGGTTTGGAAGGCTGGAGCACATAAATATCTGCACATTTTCAAAACTAGATCCAAATCTGTAATTGTGCAATGCCATGAATTAATATAACCATTTAAATCAGAAAATACTTTATCTGATCTGTTTGCTTGAGATTTGGCCAGAACCTTAGCCAACATTGTCCAGAAAAGAAATTATTTTGGACACTTTAAAAGTGTTTTATTCTTTTTTTCGGGGGAAAACAGTAATTGACACTTAACATGATGTGTTTGGTAAAATGTAATCTTTTCTATCTTTCATAAGCATTGCAAGCATTAACAGGCTATTTTACCCAAAGTTTTTTTTTGTTTTTAAATAAAAGTCTTCAGGATAGTCATTTGGGCAAGCAGCTTTACTGTTTCGTAGCGATTTAATAGCTTCTCAGAAAGCTTGAAGCATCTCTTCAGCTCACAGTTGCTTATTTTTATCACACTTTTAAAAAAATCTAAAATGTTGCTTTCATGGCATTCCTTACATACAGTATGTTAATTATTTATCTTTGTTCAGTGTCCAGTTGTATTATTGACTTGTTTGATAGCATTCTAAACTTCCTTTACTTTGTATTTTCTTAGCTAGCATCTTATTTTATCCATATTAATAAGTATGGTGTGACCTAAGTATTAGTTGCTGTATTTCACAAATTGATAGTAATCTGAATTCTGTTTTTAATGCTAATCTTTTTTATAGAACTATGTGGTAAGTGATCTTGCATATATGTCATCAGTTTCAGAGATTCTGCAGATTAGTTCTGTTGTCCCTGACGTTTGAAATTTATTTTTGGGTGCGAAATACGAAATTATCTGTGCCCTTACATAGGCATTAATTGTTATCCAGAGAGTTTCAGAAGATTGCGCTGGATATACATTTGTTTCTACAAAAACATAAAATTGTGTGGAAATAAATTTAATAAAATCTCCATCTGAGGTTACAAAGTTTAAAGATGTGGAGCAAGGAAAAAAGTGTAGTGCAAAGGTTTTAGATCTGACCTGCTGCCATGTAATGAACAGTGTTCAGGCGCTCTTAAATAATTTTGATAAACTGCCACATCTCAGGGCAAGTCACAATGAGTTCTGGTACTGTGGAGAATCAGCTTAAACTCATTATTTCCGACACCATTTTAATGCTGAATGGTTCTCATCTGATATGATCAGACAGAGTTAAAAAGGCAAGAGGGGGACAGACGTCTATGTGAATGAGCATGTACATGTACACAGTTGCTGTTGACAATAAAGTAACCTTGAATCTTGAAATTATCTTAATTAGGTATTAGGTCACCACAAATTACTAGAATTCTAAAACAGTCTTGGAGATGCAACACTGTACCCACATAAGGAGTCCAATGAATTGCTCTTTTCATAATTGTGCTGAAAAACAGTTCACTCTGATCTTAAAATAACATAAAACACAGTAGGAAAATGAATTTCCACTTCATAACAGAGCCTCTATAACCATTTAACATGGCAAATGAACATTCAGGAATGTAATGTAGATATCTTACTTGTCTCCTTGTTAAGAAGATAAATGATAACAGTTCTCACTCACTATCTCTCTCTCCCTATTTAGTACACTATCATTTGTGTCCTTTGCCCTGCGTTAAACATAAAATTTTGTTTTATGGTGTAACAACTGGTTTAATGTACCTCAACCCAAAACAGTATTATTTTTCTGATATTCTCAATAGACTGTTCTTATTGAAAATTTCTTCTCTTGCCTTATATTTACAATTATCTGATCCACAACTTTGATGGAATTAACATTTGACCCCAGCTGATGATGATTTTCTACAATGTCAACAACGCTTTAGTCACTGCCCTTGTGAAACTTTTAACAAGTGGCACAGTCTTTATAAATGCCAAATGTGCTGCAATAATCAGCCATCTATTGAAGTCATCTCATCTCAGAGCTGATGGTGTCCATGTCCAGTATAATTAGCATCTGTGTCTGACCAGCATTTTCACTTTAAGCATAATGGGATGATAATTGTTTAATTAAATCATTAACCACATAAGTGTAAAAGTACTTGCTCTGAAGTTTTATACCTCAATTGTTTTCTTTTTTTCTCATTTATCATTATGCCATGCTTATTTTTTCATTCATATATATATATATATATATATATATATATATATATATATATATATATATTTTATTCTGTTTCCTTTACTTTATATCAGGGTGGATCAGCCATGTCCACGAGGTTGGTGGGGTAGCCCAATCTGTGGACCCTGCAGATGTGACACTAATAAGGGATTTGATCCTGACTGTAACAAGACATCTGGAGAATGCCGGTGTAAGGTAGGGACTGTAAACTCTTCATGTTTTGACATTTGTGCCATTGTTAATGTATTTTGATACATCTACTATGCAGAATTCAGCTAGCTTTCAAGTATAGGGAGGTTTTGACTTGTTTTTCAGATCTTGAACACTTGAATTGTTTTGAAAGGTATAAATCAAGTTTACCCCCACTCCCACCCCCTACAGACATGTCCAGTAATCAGTATGTCCAGGGAAATATGAAGCTTTCAAACACAAATTTACTACATTTTAAAATGTGAAGTAGAAATAATTAGATAATGTACTAGTCTGTATTAGAATTATCTGAAGGTAGGCAGCTTATTAAATAAACCATAACTGATCTGTCTCCTGGCTCCAAAATTCTGCAGGCACTTCTGATTGAATGAGTGATTTTTGATAACTGGGATTCTTTGTAGTATTATTGTCTTACTTAATGTGAAAAACATTATAGTTTGAATTGTTTTTTAATATAAATATATTTCTATACTGAGAACCATAATTTTAACGTATTTCAAATATTTGAGGTATTTGACTGCTTTTTTGTACAACTTCCCAAAAATATCTTGCCAGTGCTACAGAATAGATGCTCAGATATAGTCACAGAGGTCATGGGCACCTCCAGGCATTTGGAGAATTTCTGGAAGGGCTGGGATTTGGCATAAGATGAAGGAAAAAGTGCAGAAAATAGGCTTTTTCTGTAACACTTTTTCCTGACTTGATCATCTTTAGCTGTTCCAGTCACCAGTATTGTTAAAGTAATTATTTAATAGAATTTTTTACAGAGATTGATTTTATATATATATATATATATATTTATTTATACTGTGTATATATATATTACTAGCTGTGTAAGCCTGTGCTGTAAAAAGCCCGGGCTCCTAGAAACTATTGAAATTGTCAGGGAAAAAAAACAAAATGCAGAGTCTGCAGTTTCGTTTTGCGGACGTGCTCACCCCTTTGTTTATCAGCGACTAAGCGAGTTTCTCTCTCATTTGTCTTTCCTCAGCAGTCTCACTTTGGCGACAGAGTCGCTTTCTTTCAGCTTCATGCTGTAGCATCATACTTCTTTCTTCTTCTGACTCGTTAACTTGGGGCAGCCTTACCAACTCTTTGAACTTCATGCTGTAGCCTCACACTTCTGGGCCAGCCAGACAGATAGACAGACAGACACACTTCCATGCGTACACGATTATATATAAAATATATATACACACATACATATCAGCTTCTGGAACAATGTAAATAAAACATGATGATCAAGCATCAGCTCTCATGTAAGCTACTAAACCAGACATCATCCCCTTAACTATCCGGGCATAGTTGCATTGACAGTATTGAAAAATACTTTCTCTCGAATTATATTTTTTTTGTAGTCAAATTTTTATTACATGAGTGAAAAACAAATTATAGGTACAAGCAATTAATTGTAAAATACTTTTTTTTACAATAATAGTAAAACACTCTCCCCACAAACCCCAACCCCACTTACCCCTGTCTCCCAGTTCCCACTCCAACTCTATACGAGCAAAGTTGGCCCTGAGAGGGAAATCACAAAAAAAAAGACATGGACTCTGGATCACAGCTCCCTTCAATATGTCTGCAGACAAATCATTCAGAGGTTTGTCTGTTTAAAATACTGTACAATGGCTGGACACACCATTGATCCAGCCCACAGATAGTTCTAATAATGTAACATTAAAAAAGAAATTTTCAGCAAGAGTCAAGGGCTAATCTAGATAACAGCAGTTGTACCCAGAGATGGAAAGAGCAAAAGAGTAAATTGGGAAAATCCAAAAGAGAAAAACATTTTTGGAAGGAACTGAAGAAAGAAGTGTAGTAGAAAACCATAAACAGTGGAACATTACTAAAATGTGTAAAACGGGTACTTACATTCTGGAAGAACAGTGAAAACACAGGGGAACATCTGAAAAGACTACAGCAAAATGTCTGCAGGGAGTTAAAAACCAAACAGATTACACATTCAGATT
Organism: Erpetoichthys calabaricus; assembly: GCF_900747795.2. Classification (NCBI taxonomy): domain Eukaryota; kingdom Metazoa; phylum Chordata; class Cladistia; order Polypteriformes; family Polypteridae; genus Erpetoichthys; species Erpetoichthys calabaricus. Next base: position 228,284,921 of record NC_041394.2, read on the forward strand.
GGATTTGTTGGTAACTAGAGTTATTTGATGCTAAAGGAATATTACTAAAAATTCATTCTAGTCAAGAATACTGAAGGAAGGAAGATAATAGTCCCAAAGTGACTAAACTGAATATGGCTTAAGAATGACTTTCAACAAGGTCACATAAAATGCAGATTAGAATTTTGTTCTAGATGACAAAGAGTGAAACAAGATTACAAACTGAAGGGAGGAAATAGGAGATGACAAAGAAACATCAAGATTAAGAACCAATCTGAGCTCTTGGGTGGTATTCACTTCACTCTGACTCTACTTATCCTGGTGAAGACTGCAGTCTTAATCATGCTGAGTTGGTCACCCTGTTCATAGCAAGTTTCTCATGCACAGAAATTTCTCCCAGTTGTCACCGGCATCCCCAAGGGAGGCATCCAGTTGGCATTTTAACTGCATGTCCAAACAGTCTCAACTGGCTTGTATTCATCTGGAAAAACAGAAGCTCTACTCAGAGGTCCTCCTGTATTGTTGATCTCCTTACCCTATCATGGTGAGAGGGCCCAGCAACCCACCACACCTATCATTCATGAGATGTAAGATGATTGGTAAATAGAAAGCTTCTTTGGAAGACACAGCTCCCACTTCATTACCACGATCTGACACTAGAATTGCTTATACATAGCATTTAGCTAGTTAAAAATCCTACTTTTGCAGCACTAGTCCAACTCTTTCAACTCCTGAAAAGGTTTTTGGTTTTTGTCCTTTATAGATCACATAGATTTAGGTGTAAAATTTTGCCAGTTTCCAGTTACTGTTAGATTTTTCTTGCAGTTATGTTTTGCTAAGGTTTTATCAGCTTCTATTTGGTGTAAGTGTAAGAGGTATGATGCTGGATTTGTAACAGTTAACATTTCAAGGCTTGATTGAGACATTTGTGCTGCACTGTTGTTTAAAGCAAATTAGGGGAAGTGCTTGCTCTTTTTCACAAATTGTTTTACTATTGCATTTGATCAGTTGTGTAAACCAAGTTAGCCAAACAGAAAGAACCGTATTTAAATTAGTTAAATACAGTAAATAGCAATAAATAGACTGATAAAAGTTTCTTGGTTACACTTTAGTTTAGATATCCATTATAAACCAACTATCAATAGTTTTAGGAACTGCAGGGAAAAACCTGGGGGTTGGTGGCAGAATTGGCACTCTCCAGCCACCATAAAATCCTTACATTGGTTCCATTCCATTCCATTCTATCTGAACTAGTGTGGTGCTGATGTGCCACCTGTTGCATGGCTACACTCTGGTCCTAATCTAGGATCCTGAGTTGGTTTGTCATGTGGTGGGTGCGGCAATGCACTGTATCAGTACAGTGGAACCTCGGTTCACGACCATAATTCGTTCCAAAACTCGTGAACCGAAGCAATTTCTCCCATAGGATTGTATGTAAATACAATTAATCCGTTCCAGACGGTACAAACTGTATGTAAATATATTTTTTAAAGATTTTTAAGCACAAATATAGTTAATCACATCATAGAATGCACATCGTAACAGTAAACTAAATGTAAAAACTAAATGAAAACCTTGAACAACAGAGAAAACTAACATTGCAATAGTTCGCACTATACCCTTAACGACCCGATCGCTGTATAAACACTTTTTTTTTAATGAGTTTTAAGCACAGGGGGAAAAAAAGGAACGTTTTAACAAATCCGAACTTTATTTAAAAACCAACCACAAGCAACCAAGAAAGTAACGTTGCAGCAGTTCGCGCTATAGCCTTACAACCCGATTGCAGGGAAAAAAAATGAACATTTGAAAAATCCGTAATACAAAAACTAACCATAAACCACCAAGAAAACTCACCTTGCATGAGTCGAGTTCTGGCATGAAGTGAGGAGGAACTGGGTGGAGAGGAGATTACAGTGCTTAGAAGCCATGGTTAACTGCAAAAGCACACGAAATACTGTAGAGCACAAAGAGTTCACAGGTAAAGCACGCACGTCTGACTGAGAACAATGAACAGGGAGAGGCTAAACATGTGCTTAAATACAGTAATCGGTGTGTACGAACCGGAAGGGAAATGAAATAGAGTACAGAGAGTTGACAGCGAAAGCACGTACGCACGTGCAAGCACGCACGTCTGACCGAGAACAATGCAACACATGCGGAAATCATCGGCGCGCACAAACCGAAAGGGAAACTGGCTTGTTCTTATACCGAGTGTGTGGTTGTGAACCGAGGCAAAAGTTTGGCAAACTTTTTTGTCGTAAACCGATTTGTACGTGTACCGAGACGTTCGTGAACTGAGGTTCCACTGTACGTGCTCCTAACCTCTCTCCTCTCTCTCTTTATCAATAGTGTATTAAAATGTTATTGTCTGCTTTAACAATGATATCATTAAAATAATAAGACTCTTAAAATATGTTACTTTCACATTAAAAAGGCTAATAATATATTTTATAACATGCAGACTGTTAATAGCTGCTAATAACTGATAACCTAAACTAAAATGTTACCAGTTTCTTTCTATGGGAATAGTAGCATTTACTATAAATAAGAAATTGTATCAATAAGGTAATTGCTCAAAATAACAACTTACCGTAGATACTCGCGTATTAGTCGATCTCGCAGATTAGTCGAGTGTATTGTTTAAGCCGAAAATTACAAAATTTGTTATGACCCGCGTATAAGTCGAGGGTAAAACTTGACAGCTATCAGAGATAGAGGGCAACAATCAGTTGTTAATGGCGACAAAACTCACTGTCACGTCACAGGCATTCCCTCTGTGCTTAGAGGAATGCTAGACTCGTTGACTCAGCAACTAATCCGTGCGTGAGTTGCGAAATGTAAACAAAGGCAAGATGGCGTCGATATGTCACAAGGGAGCGAAGCGAGTGCAGAAAAGAAAACACTCGGCAGACGATGTTTTGCACATTATCGCTGAGTCGGACTGTGATTTTTCAGAATCGGATTTTATTGACAGTGATCAGGAATCAAGCAAGAGAGTGAGAAGCCGGCATCAGTTGATCAGACACCAGCCGATGCCGCACCAGCTGATCGGCTGCCAGCTGAACGCATTCGCGCAGCCGATGCAGCTACGGCAAGGTTCGCATGGGAGGAATACCCAGACATTGATCCGTGGGAGCTGAACTGGCTACCGGATTTCACAAGACAGCATGGCTTGCTGTTGGACACGACAGATCACCCGCTGCTGGACTACTTCAGGCTGCTCTCTCCTGATGCTGCTTTTCAGCTACTGTCAGACAAGACAAACAGGTAGGCAGAGAAATTTTTTGAATCGCGGGCTGCGCTTGCATCGCATTGATAGCGTGCATTGCCTTGGTTCTTTTGATTCCAAATCTGGTTGCACGTGGCAGCTAATGGTATGTTTGTTATCCAAAACCTGCAAAAGCTAATGCTCAGATTCAAGTATTTCAGTTTAAAGAATTATTTAATGAAATTAGAAAAAAACTAGCTAATTAGCAATAGCATTGCTGGCTTATAATTATTTCAAAGACCATGGTAAACGGCAGATGACCGGTGACTTAACACCGTGAAGCGTTGAGTGTACAATGTCATTACCCAAATTCTATGGACAATTGTGTTGCCCCGTGGATAAGTCGATTCTGTTTTTTTGAATGAATTTTAAGGCATAAATTTTTCAACTTATACGCGAGTATCTATGGTAAGTTTCCAACTTTAGCAAGAACAATTATTATTGCTATTTTCTAGGCTATTGTTCAGCGTTTACGTCCTGTAAAGGTTGTGATTTTCACGAAGGCATTTTTCAATGGGTAGGTCATAAACCATACTTAGAAAGAGGATGTATTCCTTTTTGCCATTCTACTTTATATACCTGTACTCTCCGTTTAACTACTGTAACTTTTGTTACCATTTGCTACCAAGTTTTCCCCATCAAATGTATGTTTCTTCACTTTGCCTTTGATATCCAAAGTTGCACCTCCTCTGCTCCTCTAACTTTCTAGCCAAGTACTTCTAGCCAAAGGTCTTACAAGACCCCTGTAAGGCCCAAGATATTGCAGTAGTCTACTGATAATTTAAATATTAATCTGAAGGTTTGAAGAGAAATTGCTGAAATTATTAACTTACTTATTTGAATAATTTTATTAAAATTACAGGACAACTATTACAGGCCAAAAAACAGTGACACCTGTTTCCCATGTGACTGCTTTTCTTTGGGATCTCACAGCAGAACCTGCCATGATGAGACAGGGCAATGCTCATGTAAAGCTGGTGTGGTTGGACGACAGTGCAATCTTTGCGATGGGCCATTTTCAGAGGTCACTAATACTGGATGTGAAGGTATTCTCAGAAGTAGCTTTGATCCACATGCACGTTTCTTAAAATACTGTTTTCTTAATTAAAATAAGAAGTTTTGTTTTTCTAGATTAAAAGGTTTTTCCACATTGAGCAAACTTTAATTGTGTTGGAAAAATAATGATATTCACTGTATTTATAAGTTCCATGAAAGAATATACCACACTTATGTGTGGCCATTTTCTTCTTATCATTTTAATATTATTATTAATAGTAGTAGCAGTAGTATTATGAGACACAACTTTGTTTTCATTGGCCTAAAAATACAGTTATTGTGTAATTTTCTTTTGAAGTTGATCATTTATTTTGTAAAAAGCATAAAATCCTAAATTGTATTTAACATTGTTTGACTTTATGTCTGTATGTTTTTAATTTATCTATTCCCTGAACCCTCTAATATTTCACTGCAGTACTCATTTACACACATAATCATATGTAGTTATTCTGGGCCAGCTTTCAGTCTGCAGTCAATCTTTGAGATTAACTTTGGTATAAAATTCTTTACAGTAATTTATGATGGTTGCCCCAAGTCATTTAATGAAAGCATTTGGTGGCCAAGAACTAAGTTTGGACGTCCAGCAGCTATGAACTGCCCCAAAGGATCAATTGGTGAGTGGATGATGTTTGCCCACATTTAAGAATGAATGTAAATGCTTTATTTTGGTAGAAAATGTCAGATTGTTTTCAATTATAATCATTCTCTGTCCTTGAAGTCATGAGGTAGCCAGACTAAACACCACAGAAATACTACTTGTACTTTTGTAAGGATAGCCAAAACTGCTTATAGTGTGCTGGAAATATTATTCAATTTCCTAAGCCAAGTGATAATGCAGAAGTGGGTCTTTTTTTACTTTATCTACAGTATGCCAACTAGCATAGATAGATAGATAGATAGATAGATAGATAGATAGATAGATAGATAGATAGATAGATAGATAGATAGATAGATAGATAGATAGATAGATAGATAGATAGATAGATACTTTATTAATCCCAATGGGTAGTGTATATATAAATATTATATACATTGTAGGTAGGTAGATGGCAGAACTGATCAATCTAAAATCCCTCACAGACATTCTTTTACATATTTTTGTATATTAGTTTTTTATTAATATAGTTTAGGAATATTTAAACTAAAGCTTTCATTACAGCAGTTTGTTTGTAAATCACTATTACACAGTAATATGATCATTTTTATTTTAGGTCTATTTGCATATTTTTTGTTTAATTGCTGAGCAAGCAATTCTATTCACAATAATTTCCTAGTAGCTTAACTGCTGATTTTCATTTATAATTGTAAAAGGAATGATGAGACAGGCTGAAACCAATTTAATCATTACTTTGCACAACCTTATAGAAGTCTCTCCCATTAACTCAGATTCCACATACAGAACAGAAGCCAGTCAGATTTTTTACATTTCACAGGTACGTTCAGGGTCTTTGGAAAAAAGCTACTGTAAATAAAGGAGCAACCAGGCTTAGCCTGAAATAACGGATGACCAGGCTTTGCCTGACGTAAGGAACTAGGCTTTGCCTGTTTTTTGCCTTCTAATTGATGCTGTCAGTGACCATTTTTAAATGTATACAGTAGGTATGACCCCCCACTCCCTATACAAAAACAAGAACTACACAACCTGCTGTACATTCCTCTGCCTTGTCTATTAAGGGTGTTATCAAGAGCTAGATATTACATCATGAGTAATACTTATCGTCCCTTGTAACTTATAAACATTTTTAAGTCAATGAACTACTGACACTGGAGTGATTACAAAATATTTAATTTCCAAAAATCATTTTTCTGGTAATTTTGAAGTTATTCTTGAAAACTTGGAGAACAGTTAAAAAGTAAAAGAAAAATTTCATTATCATGTTTTTATATAACTGGCAAATGCTTTTTATAAATCATACACTATTTACAAAGTCAAAATACTGGGGTTAGAGATACATTTATAGTTAAGAGATCATTAAATTAAATAAAATACCAGTGGGTTTGGCACTGCAGATTTGCTGCAAACTCGTAAACTGTAGGGGCAATATTTTAAAATTAAATAACTCCATATGTTAACATGGCTCTGTTAAGCACTACAATCTGATTTGTGTTTGCTAAAATTAGTGTAAAATCTATCCAGTCCCAGAAGAAGTGTGATACATTATTTATTATGGCATGGTTTGAAGGAAATAGGAATGTGCATGTTTGGCAATGGCAAATGTCATTTATGAGTAAAATGTGAGGAAAATCTATATAAATTGTTAGTACAAGGTGTTCTTTGAATAATGCCCCATTATGTGCGGACTGTCAGCTATATGCTTGTAATTGATGCTGCATTGTGTTTGATTGTATTATTTTGGGCTGGAACTGTGTTAAGGGCCAATTATACAGCATGGGGATGAGAATTTAATCTGGTCTGGTACACCTCTTGTGAAGACTTACTTGATCTTTTTCCACATTCATATGCATTTTCTCTGGAACTTTAGATTTTACTTTTGTTTTAAGATTAAAGAGAATTGTATGTGAAACTAGATATTTTTTACTGGCCATATTATGAAATGGACCACAGTTGCTTGCACACATAAAAGCAAAAGAAAAGTCATAGATCATTATTTAAAGGAAATAATGTGATACAATTATTCCCTCTGAGACTGTATAAACCACAACCAGGATTTTGACCAGACATGAGATGTTGATTTACTATTATAAAATCCTGCATAAAAAGAAAAAGCTAATGTGAGAAAATATCTAGACAGTCATTATTTACTTTTCCTCATCTAACTTTCATGTACTTTTAATTAATGTATTTATTTCCCAGTTCTAAGATTGCAAGAGCACAATCTAAGAAGGCTTGCAAAAAATACAAAAAAAAAAATCTCCATGAAATGTGTACATTGCCATTAGACTTAATGTAATGTTAAGATCTTAACTTCAAGTTAACACACTGAAAAATAATGAAGATTAATTAAAAGGTCTTTGGGGGGATGAAGCCTATACTGGCAGCATACGAAAACAGTCTATATGCAACCCTGGGACTTCACACATACAAGTCAAGCCTTCCTAAAAATTAACAAATAAATAATTAGAAGGTTCTTTTTGCATAAACTTGAACTAGAAAAGACCACGCACAGATTGGTCAAATATAAATGAGTCATTTACTTGACCACATTACAAGAAAACAAACAAATATAAATAACAAGAAAAGTACGGCAGTTGGAGGCTTCTGTATGTTATAAATAGACTACTGACAGCAGCCTGCATACTTGCACTCTGCCTTTCCATTAAATTACATTGAACAAAATTTAAATAGAGAAGGCTAGTGCTGAGCTATGAAAACAACTCCCTAAAATTAAACAGTAAAACCACTTGGATCAGATAATTAAGTGAAATCATATGGGCCTCCTTCAATCCTTCTAATTTCAAAATTTGCTTAATCTGTTCTGGATTATGGTTTTCATGTGGATAACTAAATGAAAAGGAGAATGACAAAAGCCCCGCTTTTTTGAGTTACTTAAAAATGTTAGTAAATTTTTAACCCAAAATCATTGATTTGAGTTTTATTATTTATAGAGCACAATGTGTGAATAAACATTTTAATAATTTCTATATCAACAGTTTAACAATGTCCTAAAAATATTATGTCCTCACAAGAAGTGGCACATTTCAAATATATACAATATGGTAAGTGCCAAGTAATAACAGAGGAAAGAAAAAAAAATGCAGTGTAACAAACATAAAATCAAGGAAAACACTGTAATCCATACATTTTTGCAAGGTGTAAAACTGTAATTTACATAAAGCAGACAAAGGTGTCAACTAGATGATTTTGTACAGAAGCAAATATTTTATAAAGTTAAAAACAAGCATGTAAGGGATTAAGCCTGTATGCTTAAAAAAAGAAATTGGCCTTATTTCTGCATCAGTGTTAGGACATATTGTATATTATGAGAATAGATACTTGTGTGAAAATAAGCAAAGCTTTTTTTTTTTAACCGAGTTATGTATCATAATAGCGACTTTAAGTACAGAGAAGACTAGCTAACCAAAGAGAGCTAGAGGGCAGGGTGTTCTGGGGATTAAAGGAGATCAGGATAATAAAAAAATAATTCTAACTTGTTCTGTAGAATTTGCTTTGAATTTATTCACGCATCAGATCTACAACAATTACAAATATTAATAAATTAGCATGACTGTTTCTGTAAGGAAAAACATGTTTTGTAGTTGCACGACCTTATACATTGTAACTATGAGCCTTGGGGGGTGTGCTTGCCTTCAAAGTAAAGAAAGCAAAACTGAAAGAAATGTAGCAGGTCTGCTTTGTACTGTATCCTTAATGTGCCTTTAAGTAACCTTTTAAATACTTCAAGAATAAATACATGGAAGGGGTACTGGTAGCTTAAAAATAATGTCAAAGTATGTTTAACTATAGAACAGTACCAGAATTAGTTATCCCCACAGCAATCCTGCCAATGTTGACTTATGTGTATTTGATGAGGTAGAAGAACCTACCCTGAAGTGAGTTTGCTCTGATGTGACAGATAATGGACTCAGATGCTTCTGAGCTGGATTGTAGACAAGGAAGTTGTAGTCACATACAACATCAACAATAAAACAGACCATTGCAAATTAATTCAGTAATAAACTATGTGTTCTGTCATTAAAGGACATCATCATAGTATGACCAGTAAACAACACCATGAATTGGTTGAGATGACAGTTGAGATGAGTAGAATTACTCATTTTTATTGCATCCATTTACAATTTACTACACATCTAGTCAGAGAAAAACTGGGCTGTTTCCAAACCCTTCTGAAGTTTGAGTAACCAGTTATACTACGGCTTCAATTAAATTAATACAGAGATTTTTTTATGTTGATTGACTACTGTGTAACAGGTAATGTTGTTCATGTCTGTTCAGCATATTTTAAGTGACACATGTTATAGTCTTTTAAGGATTTCATTTGGGATGAGAGTGGATATTTCTTAAATGTAGCTAATGTATTTTGTTCTGTTCTATAGGAACAGCAGTCCGGCATTGCAATGAGGAAAAAGGCTGGCTGCGACCAGAGCTCTTCAACTGCACTACTATCACCTTTTCTGAGCTAAAAACTATGGTATGCATAGTGCCCAGTTAGCTGCAGGCTGCTTTAATTGAATTTAAAAAAAAAAAAAAGAAAAAATTATAAAACACTGGTAAAGGCCAGACTGTATATCTTTTTTACAGGTTTCCTTTATATATGGAAAAGTGATAAATGAAACACTACAAGTCTGCCTATCTGTAATGAATTGTATAATTTAACATGTGGTAAAAACTCAGGCAAACAATTGTGATATTTGAGCGTTGGATATAAAATGTGTAAAATGAACTTGTTCTTTTAATTATTTATTAAATGATAGAGACCACTAAGTTTTATCTTAATTTAAAAACAAATGACATACTGTACATAATCTGCCTTCAGTTCAGTGGCTTTCTTTAGCAGTATAATCTAAATCTTATCAGCATACAGTTGTGTAAGTGAAGGCCTAAAAAGTCTAAGCCATCACATCTAATGGTAACTATTCACTCCAATTAGAGAAGGGACAGTCTTATGGTTTCCCTTAACCTCTGAATAATAATGCCACTGCAAGAAAAAAGTCTTGCCTCTTCTTTCTGCTCGTCATTAAAGGATTACTGTGCCCAAAGATGATGTCACTTACCCCATGTAGTTTGTAGTCTTCATAGAAAAATTACATAATGAAGGTTGAAACTTAACAGAACCCTGTGGTGACCAGTTCAGGACAATGGCAAACAATGTCCATGTCCATGGAAAAAAAAGAAAGGAAATTCTCACGTAACTCATTTCACATAACACATAAAAAAATATTATTATAATAAAAATATTATTAAGTTACCTCCTGATAACTCAATGCTGAAGAACACTCTGTGTTTGAATTGTGGAAACAACATCTTTCCTGTTGATCTTTACCACTGAGTTTTCAGGAAGTAGGTGTTAATAATATTTTAACAAAGATGCACACGTTTGGCACATTTTGGCTCATTTGCCATTATCCAGAACTGGGCACTACAGGATTCCACTGAGTTTGAATTATCAATATGTAATTTCTGCATGAAAACATGAGACTACATGAGGTAACATATAAAAAAATATTTTTTGTTGGAGTATTTCTTTAAAGTTAAGGATGAATTATGAATTTTTACAGTTCAGTTTAAATAATGTAGTGAAGGAGTCGACTGTTTTTTCTATTTCTTACTTAATATAATGCACACTGAACACGTAAAATACAAAAATATTTTTGAGCCAGGCAACTGGCGTATGTTTTCTGATTTCACTGGTGATAAAATTAAAGATTATTTTTGCTTCTCTTTCATTCTGAGCAGAATGAGAAGATGTTCCGCAATGAAACAAAAATGGATGGCGACAAGTCATTAAATATTGCCAGGATACTGAGGAACGCAACAAAGCACACTGATCGTTTCTATGGAAATGATGTTAAGACTGCTTACCAGTTGTTAATGCAAATTCTCCAGTATGAGAGCAAACAGCAGGGTTTTGACCTGGCTGCAACAAAAGATGTGGATTTCAATGAGGTGGGCAATGTGAACTTTTATATACTTTGTCACCATTAAACTACAATCTGTCTTGGACACTGTCAAATACTGACATCTATTGGCTTCTTTAGTCAAATTTATACAGCCTTGTTCTTGCTGTCATCTGGTCTCATGATCCCTATGAGCTGTTTTCTATATTTCAATTAGTACTAACCAAAGCACCAGCCATTGTCTGGGTATATCTGTGTAATGGGTTAAGGTAAGAAAGAAAATATTTATGTGTTTTTTTAAATGCTGACCCTTTTGTCATTCCTGGCTGAAGTGTCCCATGAATCATCAACAGTATCTCTCAAATGACTATCGTTTTCTTTGCTTTCATGAGTTCAGAGTTTGTTCTTTTTGTGTATGATTGGATTACGTAATTGCAGTAACTCCTTTCTGGGTTGGAACCATGAATGCTACTTTTTTTCTTTTTTTTTTTTACTGTGGTTTCATGTGTAGCTGTTTAATCTCAAATGAATACATTGAATGCCCTGCTGGATAACTGAATCATTGATATATCATATAAACTGAGAAAAAACTACTGATACTACATCTATTGAACCCCTATTCATGATGAAATGTTTGAAATGCAATAATCTCTAGAAGTTAAATTGGGGTTAACATACATGTAAAATTTCATGAACATCCACTCAGCTGATTTAATAATAATAACAATAAAAATAATAATACATTTTATTTATATATGGAGTAAGATATGGTTTATGTGGTATTTGCTCTTTTATTAAGACTCTCTAATGAAACTGAAACTTCATAAACCCTGTCTTTTAAATTGCATTAACATTAATTCAGATACTAAATTTCATTAAAGCAGACATAGCTGTTCTTGAGTGATGCAAGATTTTTGTGTTGGTCTGCCATCCCACCTTACCCTTCCCACCTCAAGAAAATTTATGAAATGCCATATTTTCTAAATATATTTTCTATATTGTTTAGTAAAAATAGCTTCTAGCTTATTTACAATAGTCGCATTCTTCAGTAGCTACTACCCTTACTCCTCCTTCAATATCCTTTCATCTCTTAATTCTACCTTTTTAAATAGTAGATAACAGAAATTTTAATTGAACACAGTTACGCCCCACTGCAAATGGCTTCTCCAGGTTCTGCTTTTAATTTTTCCTTTGACCAATGTAATGTGGAACTGGGTGACTTGGAAATAAACGTATTCTTCACTTTCCTTTCCTTTCCTGTCTTCTTCAGTATTCATAATATTCTCTCCCAGTTTAACTTGTCAATGGCTTTCTCAACATGGATAATGCATATGGAGTCTGTATATCCTGTATCCTGTATATCACTGGCTAATGATAAGCCAGGTGTCATTTCTTTTTTGAGCACTCTTATACAATATTCACTATTTAGTATTAATTTAGCAAGAGCTGATAAGATGACTTACTAAATACTGAATATAACCTTTTATGCATTCCTTTTCAGAATTTAATTATGGCTGGAAGTGCTATCCTAGACCCCACAAATAAAGAACACTGGGATCAGATTCAGAGAACAGAGGGGGGTACAGCTCATCTTCTGAAACATTTTGAACAATATGCCAACAATGTGGCTCAAAACATGAGGAAGACATACCTAAAGCCGTTTACTATTGTAACACCTAATATGAGTAAGACATAATATTCTAATAAATGACAAATGCAGGTAGATTTTAAAGACAATATCTTATGGTTTTTATTAGTTTTTGATCTTTTTTTTATTTATTTATTTTAGTTATTGCAGTTGATTTTCTGGACAGTTCTAACCCAGTGAGTGCCAAAATTCCAAAGTTTGAAGAAATTCGACAAGAATATCCAAAAGATCTTAAATCCACTGTGTATTTTCCAGATGCTGTCTTCAGACTACCAGAAAACAAAGGTGAATACTCATAAATAATTTTTCTCAGATTACCAGGTCTGATAGATATTCTTCTAATGAAAACCATTAACTATTAACTGACAACCATTATTTTTGCCTTTAATTTGATACTGCAATACTTAAGGAAGTTACAATTAAGTAACATGAATGTACTTTGATTCTCATTGTTTTATTAAGTAAACCCCAAAGAAATGCCAGCAAAGACAAATTCTCCAGATACAGATGACGCCTCTGCCAAGCGAAAGAGAAGACACCAGGATACAGCCTCTGCCCATATAGTAGCAATGGTGATCATCTACAGGTCACTTGGACAACTCCTGCCAGAGCGCTATGATCCTGACAGGAGGAGTCTGAGGTAGGCCATGTATTTAAGTTCTGACTTGTAACCATCAGCTTTCAACTAATGCATTATCTAATTCATTGTGCCTCTTTCTTCTCTTTAGTACCACATATAGTTCTTCTTCACTTGCTTTAAGGATAAAATTATAAATTTCCATCTTAAATTTCAGTTTTCATCTTTACCATCTCTAATGAACCCTATTAACAAATATTCATTAAATATTTTCTCTTCAATAACTTTATTTTGTTTTCTTCTTTCGCCTGCAGCCCTTACAACAGTTATTGCATGTTATTGATAAAAAATTTACATGCAGTTAGTATAATTTGCATCAAGCTTTTGTTGGCTAACAGTAATACACTGGACATTACATTGTTTTGAATTTCACTAGTAAAATTGAATAATTCATTCTTTTACATAGCATAATGTGGCAAAGACAGGTAAACTGAAAGTCTTTGAGCTTAAAAGCTTTAAAAATACATAATGATTTAGTGAACTATTGTACTACTTTTGCATTTTTATGCTAGTAGTTTTATTTGCAAAATCTTCAAAATGTGTGATATAGCTGTTAGTAGTAAGTAGCTGCTAGTAAAGCTTATAACATAAATTCAGTACCAGATAAAGCTTTAGTGCTAGAAAGAAAAATGACGGTGAACATTATAACATTTTAGGTTATTCTTGGGTAAGGGCTACATTAACAGTAAATTATTACTTTTACTTAACTGTATTAGTTTCATACTTGTTTACATTTTTCATGCTATGAAGTTGTGCTTGCTTCATGGAATTTCCACATTCCACATGCAAACAGGAAGCACTATATTCTAAGACATTACAAGTGTTACCATTTTGTGTAACTACTGTTTTCCTCCCAATAAATAGTAATTTGAAATGCTTTTATTCAAGCAAAGCTGTTGTCCAGAATATAATTTGGAGTGTCTTTACTAAAAAACAGCTTAGCTTGTTGGTGCAAATCCAAAAATGAATATTCTACAGCCAATCTTTTTTTTTTCTTGACATGCTGACTAAAATATGTGGCGAAAGTCATTACCTGAATTATTTTCTTTAAATAAGTTTGTTTTATCTTCTGTTTCCCTATTTGCTGTCTGCATTTCTTCATGTGTTGTTTGTTATCATCCAGTTGTATATTATTTATTGCTCACAGTTAACAGGATGTTTTTTAACTGTATTTATCTTTTGTCTTTGAATTCTGCGTATTTTATTTTGGCAGTCTGGTCTTACACAGTTTAAAAATGTAAAGAAGTCATTTTAATATTTTTATATCGCACTATGACGAAAAGGGAAAGAAATTTCATGTCAGTGTATGAACCCCTATGTATTATACACTTAAGATGACAACAAAAATATTCAGCCCTTAACCTTGACCTCACTCCAACTGGATTATTAAAACACTTATTTTTAAATACCTTAGTGTTACATTTATTCACCAGATCCATAAGTAAACAATAATGTTGATTAAGCCCATGTTCTACATAGCAGCATAACATGTCTTTACTAAAAAGATGCCAGGACAAATATTAGGCAAAAAAAAAAAATTAACATTCCTGAAACCCTTATAGGTTACCCACAAGACCCGTCATTAATACTCCCATTGTGAGCACCACAGTCCACAGTGAAGGGGATCCTCTGCCCAGTCAGCTAGAACAACCCATCACACTGGACTACACTCTATTGGAAACAGAGGAAAGGACCAAGCCTGTCTGTGTTTTTTGGAATCACTCAATTGCGTAAGTAGTAATAGATCCTCATTTTGTGGTAAAGATTGGGGCATGTGAGATAAATTGCATTCAGAGCTAATGGGATTAAAGGGATGTTTGTAAAATGGTTATTACCCCTTTTGCTATGTAAATTTTACATATCTGACAGCTGTTTTAAGTACACCTTTAATCTGGAAGCAATGGTCTAGAAAAAGTAGACTCACTTGGGTGAAAGACACAAACTGTATTTATACTGTAGGATGTGCTCCCAACCTGTGTTAATTAAGCCAATAACACTGCAGTATGTTCAGGTTTCTTTGTAAAAAAAATAAAAAAGCAACACAACATGATTTTTTATGATAGTGATTAATTCAGAGATGATAAGCAAGTGAGCAATTCTTAAACCAGCCTAATGCAAATTTCATTTTGGACATTTTGCTCAAGACTTCTACACAGTGAAATAGAATATTCTGATATTGATACCCAGGTCATGATTTACTTCTGTCAGTATGCGCTTGCAAAAATAGTGATGAAAACAACACAAACACTGGACATCTGGGCCATGTTGAAATATGATATAGTCAGATTCAGTACTCTTTCCCATTGTTCACCTCAAATAGACAAGTACACAAACTGTACGGCACACAGTAAAAGTTGTTGGACAGAGAGTTATGCTTCAGTAATGATGGTTTTTCCTCACATGGTTATACCTAATCATTGAGTATTGCGTCAGAGTGATCACCTTCATAGAACTGCATTCTTTGCAAGAGGGCTGTGTTACCAGAATGACAATTTCACTATTCAAGGAGCATGTACAATCCACCTCATCACCCACTGATTTGGCAGTAAGCTCATTCATATGTCTCAGACTACTCAGACAGCAGATTTTAAATCATTCAAGCATTTATGAGTGATTCTGAAACAAGACAGGTGTTGCCTCAATTAGTAGTATATAGTAATACGTGAGTTAATTAACCCTTTTATCAAAGAAAAATAGTTCAGGGTTTTATTAAGACCTTGGTGTTAGGTTAGTGGTTCCAGCATTTGGTCAGTGCTTTTATTTTGATTATTTGTGTTAAAGTTTAATATACATTTTTCATATGGCATAATACTTCACTTGAAATATTTTTTTTAGAAGAATGTGATTTTTTTATCTTTGTTTTTATCTTTTAGTGTGTGTGGCAGTGTTTGGAACTAGATGTGACACATATCAAAAAGTATTTATGTTACAATGGCTCAAACATGTCAACAAATTTAGCATTTTCACTTTTATACTAAAAATCTATTTTGCTAGTGACTTTTTTGTTAATTGGCAGATTATTTGGTATATTGTAGTGAATATCCAAATTGACTCTGTATTGTGCAGTATATTAATCTTGCCATGCTAATGCATGCTGTTATTTGTCGCTGGAAATACTTTTTTATAACTTTAACTAAAGGGAAATATTATTATTGTACATACTGTATATTATCCGAAGAAATACAGTATTTACATGCCTAAGGGGAGAAAGAAGATCTCTGGTGAAGGCAGTCTGATTGTAACTTCTTATTCAACCTGAAGACCTTTTATATGATTTATGGCAACTTATTGGTGGTGTCTAGTCTACAGACACCTTTCATAAGGAATGTCCGTAGAGGAAACAAAAAAAAAATTACATCTGTAACTGGCTAGATCCTAACTTTTTTTTTTTTTTAAACAAAATGTTTGCTTAATTATATTTGGCAGCATCGGTGGAACAGGAGGATGGTCTTCTAAGGGTTGTGAGCTTGTCTCCAGGAACACAACACATGTTACCTGTCACTGTAATCACATGACCAGTTTTGCAGTACTCATGGATATCTCCAAAAGAGAAGTAAGTGTTGTATAAAAACACCTGTTTGTAAGAATGTGCTGTTGTCTGCTTAATTTAACAATCATTACCTACAGTACTTTAAAACCTACAAATGCAGGATACTGTAACAACATTCATTCAGTAATTCCCTGTAGGGAACTCTATTAATTATAATTTTTTTTATATAACACTTAATTTACAAGGCAGCATGGTGGCGCTGTGGTATCACTGCTGCCTCTCAGTAAGGAGACCTGAGTTTGCATTCCGGGTCCTCCCTGCATAGAGTTTGCATGTTCTTCCCATGTCTGCGTGGGTTTCCTCCAGCTGTTGCGGTTTCCTCCCATAGTCCAAAGACGTGCAGGTTAGGTGAACTGGTGATCCTAAATTGACCGTAGTGTGTGGTAGGTGTGTGTGCGCCCTGCAATGGACCAGCACCCTGTACAGAGTTTGTTCCTGTCTTGCGCCCTATGCTAGCTGGGATAGACTCCAGCAGATCCCCTGTGGCCCTGTTCAGGATTAAGCAGGTTGGAAATTGACTGACTGACTTCATTTACAGATCCAGAATATTGTACACATTTTTAAATTATCCAGTTAAAATAAAATGTAACATACTAAAAAGGTAAAAAAAACTGTAATATGTACATAGATGTATGTGTGTGTGTCAGTGTATACATACTGTACGTATGTACATTTTTTATTAAAATACTGTAGTATCCTAAAGCACCTGACAAGGGAGGAGAGAAAAACAAAATACTAGACTACAACAACAGACTGCAAAGAAAATGAAGTACGCCTCTGGGGTTCAACAGTTAGTAAGAAAAGCAATGTCAAAATCTCCAAGCCAACAGTTCATGCAGCTTGTCCTAAAACAAACTGTGTTTCTGGCTAGTGTTTGTAATCTTAGTGACATACAATAAAGATTTTATTCTGGCCTTAATAGTTATAGTAAGTAATATGTCCATAAACTAGGAAGAATAATTAGATCAAAATAGCCATAACTACAGTGTCACTGCAGCACCCTGAGAGAGAGCGGAAGGGATATAAGGATTTATTAAAACCCAATCATAATAATTTCACTATTTAAAAGGGCAATATGAACTATAGCCTTAGATTTATATAAAAAAAAAAGTAGAAACCATTATCATTACTAAAAGACCACATAAAGTCATACTCAGTAGAGGATGGATCTTCACTTCAGCTTAAAACAATATTATGGTGTGACCTCAAAAATGACACCAAAACTGCAGACGTAGCAAATACTGCAGAAGCAGTAAAACATTTAATAAGACCTGGACAATCTACAAAACTAAAAAAAAAAAAAAATCTGAAAATTAAGTAAATGAAGTTCAGTGCAGGCACATGCAAGGAAACTAAATATGTATTATAAAAAAAGATAAGCATCACCTGTGTACAGGATGCAAACTAAATAAAAAGATTTTGAGATTTATATTGATGTGTTATCCAGGCAATGTGTACAAGCAATTAAAGTGTCCAATAAAATGTTATTTTGTGAAAACTGTTGAATACAAATTTGAAAATGTTAAGTCCTCAGATGTACTTTAGAAAGTCTGAGAATGTATGCAGTTCTGGTTAACCACCACATCAACAAAACAGTAGAACTAGTATGTGTGAAAGGAGAAGTACCAAATGAATCCCTAGTTTAAAAAATATGTCCTACTCTGAATGATAGGGTAAATTAACCAACATCTTCAGAATTCCCAGAGGTAATATTAAAGGTAATCCAGGAAAGGAAAATTCTTTGTGTTCAATAGTGAAACGTGTACTTTTGGACAGTAGTGAAAAATACATTCAAGACAGAAACCAGAAAGTACTTCTTCACACAAAGGGTCACAACATCTTGAAATAAACTATTGAATCATTTGTTATTTATAGTAAAAAAATATAGGTTGGTCACTTTTTAGCAAAAATACACACATTTTGCACATTAAGAGCATACGACTGGATAATTTAACATGTAGATTATGCAACACGAGTGAGATATTTTCCTTTGATGTATTTGATGGTGTTTTCTGTTAACCAGTATTGGTCACCAGAGGCTCCCATTATATAAGAACCAATGTTGTCTCCATTATCCATGACAACATGACATTAAACATTTGTCAGCCATTACTTCAAACCACATAGGAAAAGCAACACATTAGAAAATATTGTTTTGGGTTGGGTAGAGTATACAGTGATCCCCCGCCTAGCACGGAAGTTACGTTCCAGACTCATCAGCAATAGGTGAAAATCCGCAATATAGAAAGACCATATAAATAAACATTTTTTTATAGTTTAAGCCTTAAAATACACCCCCCCCCCCCCCCCCCCCCCCCACACACACACACTTCAAATACATGTAAACTTATTAAAACACACTTTGTAAACACATATGATATGTGGATGTCGGGCTAAGGATATGAGTAACATAATAATAATATAATAATAATAATGTAGTGTACCGTCAATTCATTCAAGCTGACATCCACGTAACGCTTTCCTTCCCTTCTTAGAAGATACAGGACGCTTGGGAGCCATTGTAGGGCTTAAAACAAAACAAAAAGTTTGTTCACAACAATCGGATCACAAGCAAGGTAAGCGATACGCAGAGAACTGAGATGCGTCGGGGACCCATGCTCGCTGTTCATGCAAGATTACACCACATTAGCAGCAGCCAATCAAAGCCCAAGAGAATGAAAATCCCGCTCTGATTGATTGAGTCTCCTCTTTCAGCCAATAACGGGCCTTGTAAGAAATCATCTGGGTACTGTAACGCAAAAGTCTATGTCTACCGTAGTGACTGCTGAAAACCGTATGCCTGGCTGCAAAGTACAGTACAGGTAGGATGTACTTATTGAATTTTTCAGCGATATAGCGGGGGTGCAATAGCTGAACCACAATACAGCGGGGGATCACTGTACCTTTAATTTTTTTTTTTCTGTCAAATCCATATATAATTATTTGTTTTTTTTATAGAAGATCATGTATTCCCAAATCAGCAAAATGTTATTATTTATTCGTTCACCTTGGATTTTAATATTTAGTATATATTTATTTAGAAAAATAAACATAGTGGTATTCATTCATCATTACTTCTTCTTTTCTCAGCATGGGGAGGTTCTTCCACTGAAGATTGTTACATATACTACAGTATCTATATCCTTGGTAGCATTGCTTGTGACATTTATTTTACTCATCATCATCAGGACTCTACGATCAAATCTTCATAGCATTCATAAGAACCTTGTAGCTGCTCTCTTCTTTTCTGAGCTTGTCTTCCTCATTGGAATAAATCAAACTGATAATCAGGTAAGGACCAGAACTGTATGAAACATATTTGCTCTGCTGTACATTTTATGTGAATGTCAGTAAGGTTTTTATGCACTTATAGTTCTCTAGAGAACTTACAGTAGAAATAACAAATGATGATCACGCTACCTGCAAGGCCCCATTTAAAACACCTAGTATTTGCTCTAGGGACTTCAGGGTAGAAGTTTCTTTAATTGTTTCTGCAGTCCCTGCACCTGTGAGCCATTATTTAGCATGATTAAGCGGTAGCTCAATTCTGTATGTTCTTTTGGAACAGTGTTTTCTCTGATCTTTAGAATCAGAAAATCGGAAAACTTTACTAATCCAGAGGGAAATTGTTTAATCTTGTTCATTCCCTAAAATGAGAGTCACAGCCAAATGCTTATTTGCTTAAATTTAACCATTCTGGGAAAGCATTCTAATGAATTTCTACTCGTGGAGGTGCCCTTGACTACTGATCTTTTAGAATACTTAGTACACACATGGCATGTGCATCCAGGTAGCCCCTGCTATATGACACTGGCATATGCAGGACCCCCTTTCTATCAGTGTGAAGTATTTGTCTCTCTTCCTCTCTGTTCTGGGGGATTTAGGTCATAATTCACTTGTCCTCTGTCAATCTGATAGTGTCTTTACACCAGGAACTTCTTGCCAGAAAAACATCCACTTACAATGTGAGTGGAACTAATGAATGTAATAGAAAAAGAAGGAATTGGCTCACAGATTACCATTTGTATCAGGTACACCAAGTTATTAGTTAATCATTACTCATTATTTAAAGATGATCAACTTTGTCTATGTTGGCCTTAATCATATGGATGAGTAGTAACACATAATACTTAAATTAAGAGAATTAAGCCCTCACAAGGGTTATCAATGTCTTTCAGATTACAAAGTGATTCAGAGGAATTTAGAATCAGTCAATTATCCTGCAGTATGAGATCTTTTCTACAAATATAGAAATGTAAAGATTTCTGCCTGTCAAGAAAGAGCAGGCTATTTAACTATATTCAGGATTTCAATTGTATTTGTTTTGAATATTAGCTGATCTGTATATTATTCATTCAGTTTGTATTGTATACTTCAGCTGACCTAGACATAACTTTTCCAATCTATAGTTGTTAACCCTTGAGAGTAAAAAAGGACTAGTTTTGAATAAACAAACACTTAAAATAAAAAGTCAGTGGAGTTAACATAATTTAAAGCAGCATTGACTAAGATGAAATTATAAATAATTTTATATATATATATATATATATATATATATATTATATATATACAGTGGAACCTCAGGTCACGAACGTCTCGGACCACGTACAAATCGGGTTACAACCA
Source organism: Erpetoichthys calabaricus (assembly GCF_900747795.2). NCBI lineage: Eukaryota > Metazoa > Chordata > Cladistia > Polypteriformes > Polypteridae > Erpetoichthys > Erpetoichthys calabaricus. The sequence goes on from NC_041394.2 coordinate 228,306,225, forward strand.
AAAAGTTCGCCAAACTTTTGCATCTGTTCACGACCACAAACTCGGGTGACAAACAAGCCAGTTCCCCTTCCAGTTCGTACATGCCGATAATTTCTGCATGTGTTCAGTCTCTCCCTGTGCATTCCCTGTGCAGCGAGCGAGAGAGAGAGAGCAGCTCTGCGAGCGAGCAAGAGAGAGAGAGGGCTGGCCGCATAAGACCAAGAAGGCAGTTAAAGAATGCACCGGGCTTGTTTTTAAAGACACTGATTCGAGCATTGTTTTAACCTCATTGTATTTAATGAAGACTTTTTTCTCTTGGATTTTAACCTCCACTTCACTTCTATTTACAGCGATCAGTTCGTAGCGTGCATTGTTGCAATGTTACTTTTCTCTGTTCAAGGTTTTCTCAGTGTTATTCAATGTTTTTACATTTAGTTTACTATTATGCTGTGCATTCTATGGTATTATTAACTATTTTTGTGCTTAAAAATCTTTAAAAAAAATATATTTACATACAGTTTGTAAGGTCTGGGACGGATTAATTGTATTTACATACAATCCTATGGGGGAAATTACTTTGGGTCACGACCAAATCGGGTTATGAGTTTTGGAACGAATTACGGTCGTGACCCGAGGTTCCACTGTATGTATATATATATATATATATATATATATATATATATATATATTTTAGTCACTAAAAGAATAAAACACTTTCATGACAAACAGACATGTTTTAGTACAATGGTGTCTTGACACCAAAGAAAAATTCACTGTGCTATTCAGAAAAAAATCTGAATATGTTACAATTGTACAGCTACATTTACCAAGTTAGAAACGTGTCAGATATTTAAAAAAAAATAACTTATGTATATAATGTGTATGTAGAATTTAGAATTTCACACTAAATATTTAGGTAAAGCTTTATTTGTCCCCAGCAGGAAATTTGATAGTGAGAGTGAGAGTGAGAGAGAGAGAATTAGACACGCTATAATCTGAATACAAACAAGAATGACTAAAAAGGAAGAAAATTTAAGAAGAATGAAAAATTTCTAATTTGGCAGTCACAGTCTCATTGAGGCATTATGCAGGTGTATTGCTATTGGTATAAAGGAATAATTTGTTGGCTGAAAGTACTCAGTGTTAGTGTGCCAGTACAGGCCTTAAAAACTAAAGGACTGACTCCATCTGGTCCTACAGCTTTTCCTGTGTGTAGCTTCCTCGGTTGTCAATCCTTACTTGGTCTTCAGTTATGGACAGCTCATACTGATGGTCATAACTGGACTCATCACTGGCCATTCCAGTTTACATAGTAGGAGTTGCTGATGTAATAGAGATGGTGTGGGGAGGCTGGTTGGAAGAAGGTGGCAGTGGGAGGGGAAAGATGTTAAAAACTTGGTTCAGGGCTTTAACTTTGTCCTCATCTCCTTCTAGCACCTGAGACCTGGATAGCTTGTGTCTAGTAATTATGCCCAGTCCTTTCCAGACATCCTTCATGTTATTCTGATTAAGTTTGTTTTCTATTTTATCTTTGTAAGCTTCCTTTCCTTCTCTCAGCTTTTTCTTCAGCACTTGCTGTGAGTTCTTCAGAGCCTCTTTGTCACCATATTTGAATGCTCTCTTTTTCTCATGGAGGAGATCATTTAGCTCCTTAGTAATCTAGGGCAGGTTGTTTGGAAAGCAACACACTGTCTTTGAGGGTACCACTGTGTCAGCACAAAGTTTTCACCATCAGACACATTTTTTTTTAACTGAATGACAAAGAAATGACAAAAACATTAGGAATAGTGTTCTGAAAGTCCTGTGAATGTAAAAAATCACTGATTTAAGGTCAGTTACTCTCTAAATAAAGCCATCCATTTTCTCAACCTATTTATCCTGTTGAGGGTCATGAATAACCGGTGCAAATCTAGGCAGGGCACCAGGCACTCACATACTCTTACTTATGCAAGGCCAGTAAACATTTGTTAACCATGAGTCAGCAGCACTAAGCACTGCTGCCCTGAATTGTTGCCACAAATAAAACCTTTTTTTATATAGTGTCTTTTAAAATCTGCACCAATTACTGTGTGAAATAGTGTCATTTTTTAATTTCCTAATGATTATTTTCATATAAGCAGAATGCCTATGATAAAAAATGCATAATTATACATAAAAATATATGCCTTTAGAAAATAGTGTACACAGGTAATTATAGCCAAAGAACTATAGCACTTATGATTACATAGACATACGATGGCTTTACAAAAAATGTGGAAGTAGGACACAGTTCTTCCAGAGTTTTGATAGTGTTTTGCACATCTAATAGGAATGCTGACAGATGTGTGAAAGAATAATATCTGCAGTATGAGATAATCTGTCAACATTTCTTCTTCAAAAATGGCAGCATCCCAAGGATTTGTTTCCATCTCAATGACTGCTTTGTTGACCGGCAGAATACTGGTTGGAGATTAAGTTGCTAACGTGCAAGAGTTGTGATATGAAAGGTTTCATTGGGGATAACTTTTCCCAAAGTAAACATGCTTGTACCATACAGCAGCTCCTTATATTTCAACACCTGATTAATCTTAAAGTGCTATCCAAGTGATCCTTCATGTCTACAGCATTGCTATGCTATGTTGGTTTTTACAGTGTTGGAACAAAGGTTATTTGGTCTCACTGTTTAGTCTTCGGGTGCTACACTGCAGCAGCACAAGAACAAATGTGTTTTTAACCATTACTTAGATGCTTATTTTATGATGGTAGATAATACTTTTATATTAAGATTCTTTTAAAGTTGATATGCTCTAGAATAATATGTTACTTTTGAAAGCCCCTTGGCTATCTGCATGTTACTGCTAGCTTTTTTTTAGCGTTTTTCTGGCAGCGTGCTTTCAGTATAAACCAAGTGTGAGTCATGTAAACGGAATAGAAATACATGTAAAGTATCACACTTCAGAAATAATTCATAGGTATTTGGCAATAAGCCTAGTAACTATTAGTCTTTGTCAGGCAACAATAAAATTTAGGGAGAGGTTGCAAATCCCTATACTTTAACAATTGTTATGTGAGATTAACAGTCCTACCTGATTTTATGTTTGTTTGTTTTTTCATTTATTAAAAAATACAGAAGACTTTGTTTCACCAGGAAACATGTGTCAACTGGCATTGCTGAATTCAGTGTACCTCAGGGTATTAATATATCTATGCCTACCTTCTAGTTTGCTTTGTACATCACCCAAAGAAAAAAAGAAAATGCCAAAAGTAATATTAATTTCAATATGGTCTAATATCGGACATTTTAATACTACTTAGTAGACTGCTAATGTTAAGTGCCTTTTCAAGTGCAGATGTATTTGTTTGGCTCATGTGTGGGTCGACTGTCTTTCCCTGTGTATCTTTAACATAGATTGTATCATTAAGCATGTGATCTAGCTTATTTTCATTACTCCTTGAACTCACACAGTTTCTTTCTGCATCCTATAGTTTGTATGCACAGTGATTGCTATCCTGCTTCACTATTTCTACATGTGCACATTTGCCTGGATGTTTGTAGAGGGTCTGCACATCTATCGCATGCTGACTGAAGTAAGGAATATCAACCATGGGCATATGAGGTTCTATTATGCCATTGGCTGGGGGATTCCTGCCATCATAACAGGTAATAGATACAATTGTATCAATGAGTAGTTTGAGCATTTATATAAAAAAATGCACAGTATTGTTTGGCTAACTTTGTGGTGCACTTGTATGTAAACATTCTCATGTTTCCTTCAGCTTTTCCCATGTCAACAGCACACAGTAAATATTTATTTATATTTCCTTTAACCTTATGAAAACATATCTGACTGCTTAAGGACTTTGATTTCTTTGCAGATTTCATTCTAGTCCAGCTTTGCTCCTGTCATAATATTTAAATATGTTTTATTGAGGGCCACTCACTCACACTTACACTGAACCAATTTAGAGTTGCTAATTAGCCTAACCTGTACTTGTTTGGGTCATGGGGGAAAACCAAACAACCTGGAGAAAAAAGATCTGTACAGACAGAGGGAACAAGTAGATTCTACACAAATAGTAATGGAGTATAGGATTCAAACTCAGAGCAATTTCATCCATGAGGGCAGTTGTGCAAACTGTAGCCACCCTTCAACAAAACAGCTGTGTGTAAAATTTAAAAACTAAGATTAAAAAGAATATTCACCTTTTATTTGTATAAAAAGTTAGTTTAAATATTTTGCAAAAGGTGTGCCTTTTTTACAATCTGTCTTATTAGCCATCCATTTAACAATTTTCTTAACATAAATCTATCCTTGCAACATCTGGCACAATGCAGGAAGCAGTTTTGGAGGGGACATCAGTCACAGGTTCAGGCTTTCAAAAAACTCAGGGCCAGTTTAGCATTACCGATTCCCCTTGCAGTCACATCTTTGGATGTGGGAGTGAAAGAGCAGTACCCAAAAAAAGTGGGTGCACAAGACATGTGCAGTTTTCACACAGTTAGCAACTAGACCAGGATATATACCCAATTCCCTTGGGCTATGACACTCCAATATTAGTTTAATTTGTTTGATCTAGCACATTTTATACCGTATTTATAAAGCAGCTAAATACAGCACAATAATTCTTTGCCATTCATATCCAAAGAAAATCAGAAAACAAGTGTTTTTTGGAATTTGTAATGAAGTGGCCATGTGGCAAAAGGGGATGCATCGTATTAGTTCAGCAGTGCTTTTAATTGTTTCTGTTTTCTGTATATGAAGCTTAAATTCAGGGTGGTAGGTTAGGTATCCTTCAAATTCTTAACTCAATTAAATCCAGTGACAGACAGTTATAATTACGTTAATGTTTTTTATAGGGCACCTGTTTGATTAAAAAATGTATAAACAATTAATTGCCTGGTTATTTTATTTTGTTTTTGATTTAAATTAATGGCATATTAATTAGAATTGTATGTATCTCCTTCAAGCATATTAATATTTTTGTATGAAGCAAAAATAATTCTGTGATTAATTTCTAGTACAAAATAGTTTTAAGAGTCACTTGCCTGTGCATACTGAATTATTCCATTTAGTTTATTGAACAGTTTTGTGTAAAATAAACAATTGAATAAGCAGTGAAACACTAATCGGTCAACAGCACAATTTTTTTTATTTTGAACCAATCACAATGCAAATTAGGCTAGCACTTTCATTGGTTTTGTCAATAATATGAAGATGAGAAGTAAGACAATTACTGATTTTCTAGTTAATCAGTTCGTTGTTTAAACGGACCAGTTTATTTATACTGGTTGTTCAAGGGATGCTTTTTTATTAACAACATATCCAGATACAGAAAAAAATGTTTACATGGGGACTATGCTGGGAAATGTTACTTGTAAAATTAACTTCGCTACATTATTTATTACTTAAAAGACGCAATTAAAACATGTTATATAGCTACTTATTATAAAATGCAATGCATCACAAATAGTAGATTACTTTTATGTTACTTCTCTTTCTAGCAGAGATATGAAACCCATTCTTGTAATCAAAATATATCTGTAGAGAAAAAATATTGCAATAGTCATTGTTACTCTACTCCAGATCAAGATGACAACATAAAGCAGGATTCAGTGCTATTTATTCTGTTATGTGGCTGTAGTGTTTCTTATTTTAAGCCTTCATTACTTCTTTGGGTGTCAGATCAAGCATTGGGTACATTACAACATAAACTCCAGTAAAGTTTATTTTAAATTTAAATGTTGTGGTCAACTACTTCTCAACTAAGAAAATATGTTGATGTGCTGTGAAGTAAATAACATCCATACTTATTATTGCTTATTATTTAAAGTAGTTGCTTTATTTGCTTGTATTTATTTTTTCATGTGAAATAATACCTTTTTGCACAAAATGGGGGAAAAAAGTGTACAGAACCAAACACCCAAGTGCATACACTAATTTGGCGATATTTTTTTTGCAACTTCTCAAATTCAATATGTAATAAATGTATGGTGTCTTTTTTATACTTAGAAGCTGAGCTGAATGCAAATGTGTCTTTTTAAATAAGCAATACAATTACAAATGTAAAGGAATCTGAATATATAGGTAACTGTAAATTTTGCTCTATGCTGCACATTCCAAAAACAATTAACAGTTAATGTCCCAAATGAGTGCCACTTTAAGTTCTTTTTATTTCATAAATAGAATATTTTTTGTCCTTTTAACAGGTCTTGCTGTGGGATTGGACCCTCAGGGTTATGGAAATCCAGACTTTTGCTGGCTCTCTGTTCATGATACATTGATATGGAGCTTTGCTGGTCCAATTTCTCTTGTAGTGCTTGTAAGTAGTTTGCCCTCCACCCATACACATCAGATTTATGTTTGAGTAGAACTATATAAGCATGCCTGAACATAACAGTTCATTATAATGATGAAGAATATACAGTGAAAAACAGATGCTTGCCATGTTCTTCTTTATTGATTGTACCTTTCATTATGAAACTTTCTGCAAGGAAAGGGAGCCTCTGCTCAAGGAGTGAATCCAGTAGCAGCATGCAACAATGTGTTGCTATCTAGATATTTCTTGTTCTTTCTACATATTCACATTGCTACATTTAATGTATTTGCATACATGTACAACAGAACTTACCAGCTTCTTAATCTTACATTACTGTTATTTAAGATTTGTTATCTGCTTTAATTTTGCATACACATGCAACATTTGGTTTTTTACTACAGCCATTTTTTAACGTTTAATACAACTCCAATTTGATTGATAGATAGATAGATAGATAGATAGATAGATAGATAGATAGATAGATAGATAGATAGATAGATAGATAGATAGATAGATAGATAGATAGATACTATACAACCATAATTTAACATTTTCATGTTTAACATTTTCTCACATTTTACATTTTTGAATGGTGGTGAATGCTGTTTTTTCAAAAGTAATATTTATTTTTGTAAAAAGTAATATTTGTGTTATGCTTAGAATTTTATTATTGAATGCTACATTTTTAATTTCTCAACTAATCCAGCATTTAACAATTTAATATTAAAACATTTTAAAGTGGTTCGTACTGTGTGTAAACAAAATATAGTTTATATAGCTGGCAAGACAAGGTGCATATTTTCATTGTTCTATTAATTGAAATTAATAATTTCAATTATAATATCAAAGGTAATAATTGTCATAATTGTGCACCCCTAGGTCTTAAGATACATAACTGATGATTCTTGTCTGTTTTCGTGGCTTGCCTTGTACACTTGTCCACCTACAAATAGCACCAAAAAATACTCTCCCTCATGTTCCTTACCTTTCCTGGCAGCTTTTCTTCTTCCTAATGAATCCTTCTTTTGAATTATTTCCCAAGTTTAAGTCCAGTAATGAGATAGAGTACTTAAGCCCTGACAAGGTACTACTTCTAGAGTTATCACTGAAACCACTTCCAATGTCAGGAATGCTCTTTGGAACTCCTCCTCAGTCCTTCCTCATAGAGCTCCACCAAACAACCCCAGGTTTCCATAAAGTACTCAACCCCAGTACTATACTATCGAAAGGGCCAGACAACCCACAGGTACCCTTCCCTTTATTATGCATAGCATAGGGTCATATGTAATATAATGTGCCTCCCTTGTGCCACCTATCAAATAGAGAGACTCCTGAAACATTATTCATCATCTCTCACTGACCTGCACTTTATTTGTCCTTGGGGGTATTACTTTGAAGGCATTCCCTACAAACATATACTCTACTAGCCAAGGAGTACTCATTTTCACAGCAATATGCTGCCTTGCACTGGTTCTCATCTGGTACAACTTCACATATATACTGTATGGGTTGTGACTAAAATGAGAAACCCTGATTTGGATATATAGAAGTTAACAATCAAGATTTCAGTCAATTTATACACATTTATAGTATATGTTCATAGGCAACATCTATAGGTGGGCATGAGGGAAACTGCCCCCAGTCATAAAGTATCCGGGTGCACTTCTACAGTAAATTCACATATATACTGCCAACAGGTAGCTTGCAGAATGTCCGTGAATTTGTCAGATCATGATAAGTTTTCGAAGATGCTATGAGTAGAAACATTACTCCCAGATCTGTACAAGGAAAGCTAAGGACATAAAAGAGCCAGCAGACTCTCAAAAAAAAAAGTGCACTTGATTTGCAAAATTTCATAAAACATGTAGCAATTAGTGTGTATTGGCAAGCTTTCTTTTTTTCTCTAAAAACATCAAATCTCTGTCAAATGGGTGGAAAAAACAGCACCTTTGGCCAACAGCGTAGCTAGACCAATAATTGGTAGCTCTTCATATATGCTGCCAACAGGTAGCTTGCAGAGATGATAATAACATTAACTTTTACTTAAACCATGCAGGCCCATAAACATTTAAATTAAATGTAGCTTCCTGAAACAACTGAACATCCTAGTATAATTACAAAATTAATTGAAATTAGATTAGATTAAATTAATCTCATTAATTCCAAAGGGAAATTTAGATGTTTACAACAGCAGAAACACAAAAAAATAAAGATACAAATAATACAATCAATCAATAAATAAACCAAAATATAAGTAAATATTTAGACATGATTACTGTTTACTGTATCCTCACCAATATCTACAAGTAACACAATCACAAAATCACCATCCAATCAATGCATGACATCAGACAGTTTTTCCAATGAGAGACCAACTATGGATAACTTTTTTTAACATGCCAAGAGAAAATGTGAACAGTGTAATCAGTCATTATTATTTGTATCATTAGATTATTATTTATGTGTTAGCCTATCATTTTTTGTCCCCCAATGTTTAGGTCAAGTCAGCAACCATATATATGCTTATGACTCTGTTATTACCTTTTTACCCTCCCTTCAGACAAACATAGTCATATTTGTGTTGGCTGCAAAAGCCTCTTGTGGAAGAAAGCAGAGGTCACGAGAAAAGACTGGGGTCATGTAAGTACCTCAAAATAACTCTTTAAATCACTTTTTCTTTTGCATTTACTGCTTGTCTAGTAGTTGATTATTTGATAAAGAGATGCCACTAATGTAGTCTGAGTGCTTCTCTGGCCACCTTTCTGACACTTGCATATTATGTTTTACCTTTCTTTCAGCTCTGGCCTGCGCACTGCTTTCCTGTTGCTGCTACTGATCAGCGCAACTTGGCTGCTTGGGTTAATGGCAGTTAACAGTGATGTGATGACTTTTCACTACCTCTTTGCAATTTTCAGCTGTTTGCAGGTACTACTAGTAAAGAACACTAAAATCATCAAAGTTTTGAATGATTGTCAACAGCTTTTGCTTGTGAAGTGTGGAAAATACATAATTTGAATGTAAAAATGGCTTTTTTACACAATAATGCGTAACATAACGTCAAAAAACAGGACCATGAAAAACACCTTTTGGTTATTTTTACCTTTTTAATCAGGATAAAATTGGAAATGAATCTAATGCATTTTAATGGTATCATTAAATTATATTTTTCTGGAATTATACGGTTTGTATAACGTAAAGAAATCAATCATTATGTTGATATTAGAGGAACAATCTTTCATAAATATCTTTTAATTCTCTTAAATATTAAACTAGTTTAATACTAGCATTCCATTTCAGGGAATATTCATCTTCTTCTTCCACTGTATATTTAATAAAGAAGTTCGAAAGCACTTAAAGAATACACTAACAGGAAAGAAACCTCAGGTGGATGAATCTTCAACTACACGCACCTCACTATTAACTGTAAGTAAATCACAGTATGCTTGTATGTTATAGCAAAATAAACTTGCCGTGGTATACCTGTACTGAAAATGCATTGAAAAACTCAACTTTTTAAACAATACAGTACCAGCACTTTGGTACTTTCAACACTATTTCAGTTTAAAAGACCTTATGCTCATCACTATGTTCTTCTCTTTGATGTACTGGAAACTTCACTGGAGAAACCCCACCACCACCCCTGATCTGTGACACAAAGGAAACTCAATGGCACACATCCCCACCCCCCTTTGACGCAATAGAAAATTCTAAAGGGGAACAGTGGAGTGTGGCAAGGCAGGGTGGTGCGCAATTATGCAGTGCACCGCGAAGGCTGGAGTGACACAGGAGGCTGAGAATTGGGTTATCCTTTATTTGCTTCAGTTCTTTTTCAGTACTGGTGCTGAGGTCCAAAAACTGGTATTGGTACAGAGGTCAAAATTTTAATAATGATCCAACACTGTTTTCCAAGTTACTGCAGTTACCTGCCGTTACCTGCATTTCTGGAGTATTAATAAATTCTATAAGAAAAGTCTAGCTTTTTTGAGTAAGTTTTAACTTTCTGCTGATAATTAGGTTTTGTGGTCATCTTGATTGACTTGCATATCTAAAGTGACACTTCCTGCCATATAAGCATTTAGTAAAGTTGTTATAATTTGATATGCTTTAAGAATAAAGGATATTGTTGTTCTAAGAATTACTTTTGTCTATGAAATAAATGTATGAAGTGTAGTGTAAGTTGGATGAAGACAAATAAACAGTAAAGAATGTTTATTTTATATCACCACTTCAGGTGTCATTTAGTTATCAGCTTATCAAAATATTATCAAATTCAACCTACTTTTAAGTATGTAAATTATATCATATCAAAAATTAATTTTCTGTTTACAATTAGCATGATTTTTTGTTTTGTTAACCCATCTTAACAATTTTTGACATAGAATTACATTTGTTTCTTAGTGAATATACAGTATTTGAAAATATTTACATTTCCTCATTAGATAAATTTGCTCTCAAGTAATGAATCAACTTCATGTATGTTCATTGCCTGGCATTCTCTTACCATGCATGTTTATTTCAGCGCTCCTTGAACTGCAACAACACATACACCGATGAACCAAATATGTATCGAACTGCCATCGGAGAATCCACTGCTTCCCTTGACAGCACTGTCAGGTCAGCCAAGAGCCACAGTACCTATCTTGCTTACATGCTCAGGTAATCAGGTGATGGATGCTAAGGCACTGGCTTTTCTGTTAGTTTTTAGTAACTAATCTAATCTCACAGCTAACCACAGATTATTTTTCTCTCTCTTGCTTCAGATTCCTTTACAATTAAATATTTACAACTGATTACATTTTTCTTGTAAATTGGATTTTACAGCTTTACAAACACATGCATGTAAATATCTGTATATGTATATACAGTATAATCTGTGTGTGTGTATGTATATATATATATATATATATATATATATATATACAGTGCATCCGGAAAGTATTCACAGCGCATCACTTTTTCCACATTTTGTTACGTTACAGCCTTATTCCAAAATGGATTAAATTCATTTTTTTCCTCAGCATTCTACACACAACACCCCATAATGACAACATGAAAAACGTTTACTTTTAAACTTTTAAAAATAAAAAAACTGAGAAATCACATGTACATAAGTATTCACAGCCTTTGCTCAATACTTTGTTGATGCACCTTTGGCAGCAATTACTGCCTCAAGTCTTTTTGAATATGATGACACAAGCTTGGCACACCTATCCTTGGCCAGTTTCGCCCATTCCTCTTTGCAGCACCTCTCAAGCTCCATCAGGTTGGATGGGAAGTGTCGGTGCACAGCCATTTTAAGATCTCTCCAGAGATGTTCAATCGGATTCAAGTCTGGGCACTGGCTGGGCCACTCAAGGACATTCACAGAGTTGTCCTGAAGCCACTCCTTTGATATCTTGGCTGTGTGCTTAGGGTCGTTGTCCTGCTGAAAGATGAACCGACGCCCCAGTCTGAGGTCAAGAGCGCTCTGGTGCAGGTTTTCATCCAGGATGTCTCTGTACATTGCTGCAGTCATCTTTCCCTTCATCCTGACTAGTCTCCCAGTCCCTGCCGCTGAAAAACATCCCCACAGCATGATGCTGCCACCACCATGCTTCACTGTAGGGATGGTATTGGCCTGGTGATGAGCGGTGCCTGGTTTCCTCCAAACGTGACGCCTAGCATTCACACCAACGAGTTCAATCTTTGTCTCATCAGACCAGAGAATTTTCTTTCTCATGGTCTGAGAGTCCTTCAGGTGCCTTTTGGCAAACTCCAGGCGGGCTGCCATGTGCCTTTTACTAAGGAGTGGCTTTTGTCTGGCCACTCTACCATACAGGCCCGATTGGTGGATTGCTGCAGAGATGGTTGTCCTTCTGGAAGGTTTTCCTCTCTCCACAGAGGACCTCTGGAGCTCTGACAGAGTGACCATCGGGTTCTTGATCACCTCCCTGACTAAGGCCCTTCTCCCCCAATCGCTCAGTTTAGATGGCCGGCCAGCTCTAGGAAGAGTCCTGGTGGTTTCGAACTTCTTCCACTCACGGATGATGGAGGCCACTGTGCTCATTGGGACCTTCAAAGCAGCAGAAATTTCTCTGTAACCTTCCCCAGATTTGTGCCTCGAGACAGTCCTGTCTCGGAGGTCTACAGACAATTCCTTTGACTTCATGCTTGGTTTGTGCTCTTGACATGAACTGTCAACTGTGGGACCTTATATAGACAGGTGTGTGCCTTTCCAAATCATGTCCAGTCAACTGAATTTACCACAGGTGGACTCCAATTAAGCTGCAGAAACATCTCAAGGATGATCAGGGGAAACAGGAGGCACCTGAGCTCAATTTTGAGCTTCATGGCAAAGGCTGTGAATACTTATGTACATGTGCTTTCTCAATTTTTTTATTTTTAATAAATTTGCAAAAACCTCCAGTAAACTTTTTTCACGTTGACATTATGGGGTGTTGTGTGTAGAATTCTGAGGAAAAAAATGAATTTAATCCATTGTGGAATAAGGCTCTAACATAATAAAATGTGGAAACAGTGATGCGCTGTGAATACTTTCCGGATGCACTGTATATTATATATATATATATATATATAAACACATACACACACACAGATATATATGTGTGTGTATGTGCAAGTGTATGTGTGTGTGTCTCTATAAAATATATATATATTATATATACACAGTAAGTATAATATATATATATATATATATGCATGCCATTGATAACTGCATATTTAAATAATATTGGTTTTATACTGTATGTATGGGCATGGAGAAATTAAACACTGATCACTGGCTGCCTTAACATCAACATTAAAACTGTTTTAATGTCTATATATGAACCAAGTTAGTGTTAATGCATAGAAACGAAAACAAATATTTTATCCCAGAAATAAATAATCCTATGTCTTTTGAAGGATTGCTATCAGATTTTCTTGAGAGAGGTTGATCATACTATTCTTACATTAAATAATACTGCTCAAAAAAATTAAAGAAACACTTTTTAATCAGAGTATAGCATCAAGTCAGTGAAACTTCTGGGATATTGATCTGGTCATTTAAGTAGCAGAGGAGGTTGTTAATTAGTTTCAGGTATTAATGAAATTAACAGCAGGTGCACTAGAGGGGCAACAATGAGATGACCCCCAAAACAGGAATGGTTTAACAGGTGGAGGTCATTGGCATTTTTCCCTCCTCATCTTTTCTGACTGTTTTGTCACTGGTTTTGCATTTGGCTATGGTCAGGGTCACTACTGGTAGCATGAGGTAATACCTGGACTATACAGAACTTCTCCAGGATGGCACATCAATACGTGCCATTGCCAGAAGTTTTGCTGTGTCTCCCAGCACAGTCTCAAGGGCATGTAGGAGATTCTAGGAGTCAGACAGTTACTCTAGGAGAGCTGGACAGGGCTGTAGAAGCTCCTTAACCCATCAGCAGGACTGGTATCTGCTCCTTTGGTCAAGGAGGAACAGGATGAGCACTGCCAGAGCCCTACAAAATGACCTCAAGGAGGACACTGGTGTGAATGTCTCTGACCAAACAATTATAAACAGACTTCGTGAGGGTGGCCTGTGGGCCCTGTGCTCACTGCCTGGCACCGTGGAGCTCGACTGGCATTTGCCATAGAATACCAGAATTGACAGATCCACCACTGGCGCCTTGTGCTTTTCACAGATGAGAGCACGTTCAGCCGGAGCACGTGACAGATGTGAAAGGGTCTGGAGTAGCCGTCGAGAACGTTATTCTGCCTGTAACATCGTTCAGCATAACCGATTTGGTGGTGGATCAGTGATGGTCTGGGGAGGCATATCCATTGAGGGATGCACAGACCTCTACAGGCTACACCTTGACTGCCATTAGATAGATAGATAGATAGATAGATAGATAGATAGATAGATAGATAGATAGATAGATAGATAGATAGATAGATAGATAGATAGATAGATAGATAGATAGATAGATAGATAGATAGATAGATAGATACTTTATTAATCCCGATATTAGGTGTCAGGATAAAATCCTTGGACCCATTGTCAGACCCTATGCTGGTGCAGTGGGTCCTGGGTTCCTCCTGGTGCACGACAATGCCCGGCCTCATGTGGTTTGAGTATGCAGACAGTTCCTGGAGGATGAAGGTATTTATACCATTGACTGGCCCCCATGCTCACCTGACCTAAATCCAATAGGACACTTCTGGGACATTATGTTTTGCTCCATCCGACGCCACCAGGTTGCACCTTAGACTGTCCAGGAGCTCAGTGATGCCCTGGTCGAGATCTGGGAGTAGATCCCCAAGACACCATTTGTCATCTTATTAGGAGCGTGCCCCGACATTGTCAGACATGCATACAAGCATGTGGGGGCCATACAAACTACTGAGTACGATTTTGAGTTGCTGCATTGAAATTTCGGCAAAATGGACTATCCTGCCGCATTATTTTTTCACTTTGATTTTCGCTGTGTCTTTGAAGTAAGCCCTCTGTAGGTTGATAGTTTTCATTTCCATCCAACGATGTGGCATCCTTTCATTCCTAACACATTACCCAGTCAGTATAGAAATCCAGTATGACTTTTTTCCCATTGAGATCTGATGTGTTTTCAAAGTGTTCCTTTAATTTTTTGAGCAGTTTATTTCAGACTTAAGAGAATTGAAACCTTTTATGTCAAGGCTGACCTGAAGATTAAAGATTAGACTATAACAAACAACATAACCTCAAATTTTAGTATTAATTGCTTATACTGGAACTAAATTATTAAGCAGTCCTGCTAACTAAAACTAAAGTGAGGATAATATTTTTACTTTTTCCACATATCATATCTGGAAGAATTATTATTTTCATGAAAAACTGATATCCAGTTTCCATCTCCAGAACATGTTTTGAGTATTTTTGGAAAGGTGTGCTTGTAGTAAAATTTTTGTGGACACCATAACTCAAGAACAAATTAACTTAATTTTTATAAAATTTTGTTAAAAACAACAGCCAAATCACAGCTAAAAAGTGCACAAAATTTGGCATACACATTCATTGATCATTATAAGGTTTAAGCATTTGATTATTCTAGGCTTTTGAGCCTACTTAATGAGTCTTAACTGCAAAAGTAAAGTTTAGTTTCTGCTTTCTCTTTGCATTTCTGGGCTAAAATAAGGGCAGTCTTAACAGATTCCCTAATGACAGCAAAGTGTGTTTTGGAAAGCAAAATGTATGTTACAGTTGAAATATTGTTGTGTGGAATGTTTTATGCATTAATCATGCTATTTTTTAGGGATGACTCTGCTCAAAAACCTAGTGTTTCATCCAGTACAGCAAGAGTGGGGCACACAGAAGGAGACTCTTCTATATTCCACCGCAATGCAACTAAAGCTAATGGTAGTTACTGCTGCTTAATTTCAGTTTTTTCTCTGTTTAGCTGTATTATACAGAACATTTCAGCTCCTACTTACAATATCAGAACTAAAATATGCCTTTATTAACAATAATACAGTACATAGGTACAGCTCACCATAGGAGATACTGACACACACACACCTATACACATTCATACCAATCTAATTTATAGTCACCAATCAGCCTAAACAGCACGTCATTGAGATGACGGACAAAAACTTGAGCTTTGCTCCCACTTCTATGTCATATCTTTATTATGTTTATGTGTACTTTAGTTCTCTTCATCTATAGTCAAAAGCAAAGTTATGCTCGGATATGTATGGGCCTTTATTTTAATAAACTATGTAATCTGTAGTAAATCAGTATTATTTGTTAGTTTGCATGAGTAAAAAAGTAAGTTTAATTTGGCAAAGATTTATTCCATACTGCACTGGAATTTTCACATTATATTTGCAATAACAAGCCTACTGCAGTTGTTTGCTTTATTAATGCCACATCAAGTTCCTTTATAATTGAAAAAGGTCCATTGTATTTCACATGGCAGCAGCTGGTGTGCAAGTCAGTAGACTGCCAAAAACTTGCTGAATTGACCCAGGTCAATATAAATGCCCAGTCAGCTCTGTGTCAACTGATAATTATGTATGTGTGTGGTCCTGTTCTTCTTTTTTATGTATGAAGTATTAACACATATACTTTTTCAATTTGCCATTGGTTTTGCAAGACTTGTTTCTACTGCCTTGTACATAATTTTCAGAATCCTCACACTCTCTATTTTGACCTACCATGTGTTAACACTGTAAATTTGTCATGAGAAGAATACAGGAAAATGTGGTGGCTGAATCTGTTAAATACAAAGATGCTATCTTTAAACAAGAGCTAGGAGTTTTTAAACTGTGCAGTTTTACTTTGTGTAAAAATATTTAACTTGTGTATCTGAATTTAAGTCCTTCTTGCAATATCTTCATTATGACACATTCAAATGTTTAAAAAAACTCCCTGAGTAGATAAATATCCACTAAAAAGAAATCTTTTAATTCTTCTTCTTCATCAAGGTGCTCCCGTTAGGGGGTCGCAACAGTAGATCATATGTTTCCATGTCTTCCTATCCACTGCATCTTGCTCTGTCACACCCACCACCTACATGTCCTGTCTCACCACACCCATAAACTCCCTCTTGGGTCTTTCTTTTACTCATGCCTAGCAGCTCCATCCCTAGCATCCTTCTCCCAATATACCCAGCATCTCTCCTCTGCACATGTGGGGAACCAATGCAATCTTGCCTCTCTGGCTTTGTCTCCAACCCATCCAATCTGAGATGACCCTTTAATGTACTCATTCCTTATCCTATCCATCCTTGTCAAACCCAATGCAAATCTTAACATCTTTAACTCTGCAAACTCCAGCTCTGTCTCCTGTCTTTTTGTCAGTGACACATTCTCCAACCCATATAACATAGCTGGCCTCACTACCATCTTATAGACCTTCCCTTTCACTCTTGCTGGTACCTATCTGTCACAAATCATGTATGACACTCTTCTCAACCCATTGCACCCTGCCTGTACTCTCTTCTTCATTCCCCGTTACTCTGTACTATTGATCCCAACTTTTTAAATTCATTCACCTTCTCCAACTGTACTACCTGCATCCTCACCATTCCTCTGACCTCCCATTCATTCACACACATTCTGTATTCTGTCCTGGTCCTACCTTCATTCCTCTCCTCTCTAGAGCATATCTCCACCTCTCCTGGGTCTCCTCAACCTACTCTATACTCTTGTTACATATCACAATGTCATCAGCAAACATCATAGTCCATGGGGAATCCTGTCTAATCTCCTCTGTCAACCTGTCCATCACCATTGCAAATAAGAAAGGGCTCAGAGCCGATCCCTGATGTAATCCCACCTCCACCTTGAATGCATCTGTCATTCCTACCACAGACCTCATGTAATACATAATCTGTACCACTCCGATTTATTTATTGATTGACTGTACCATTCTTACATACTTCTCTGCCAATCTCGAACTCCTCATACAACACCACAACTCTCTAGGCACCATATCATATGTTTTCTCCAGGTCCACAAAGACACAACTCCTTTTGGTCTTCTCTATACTGCTCCATCAACATCCTCAGAGCAAACATCACATCTGTAGTGCTCTTTCCTGGTATGAAACCATACTGTTGCTCACACATCATCACCTCCCTTCTTAACATAGCTTCCACTACTCTTTCCCATAACTTGATGCTGTGTCGGATCAATTTTATCCTACTGTAGTTACTACAGTTCTGCAAATCACTCTTTTTCTTAAAAATCGGTACCAGTACACTTATCCACTCCTCAGGCATCTTCTCACTTTCCAAGATTGCATTAAACACTCTTGTTAAAAACTGCACTGCCATCGCTCCTAAACACCTCTGTGCTTTCACGGGTATGTCATCTGGACTAACATCCTTCCCATTCTTCATCCTCTTCATAGCTGTCCTTATTTCCTCCTTTATAATTCATTGCACTTCCAGGTTCACTATCCCCACATCATCCAACCTTCTGTCTCTCTCTCGTTCTCTTCATTTGTCAACCTCCCAAAGTACTCTTTCCATCTGCTCAACACACTCTCCTCACTTGTGAGTGCATTTCCATCATTATCCTTTATCACCCTAAAGTGTTGCTCATCTATCCCAGATCAGTCCTTCTGTCCAGCCAATCAGCATAGGTCCTTTTCTTCCTTCAACCTCTCATACAACTCATACTCCTTTTCTTTAGCCTGCACCACCTCTCCCTCTTCACTTTATGCCTTATCTACCCTGTACTCCTGTCTACTTTCTTCATCTATCCGACTATCCCACTTCTTCGTCACCAACCTCTTCCTCTATATACTTTCCTGTACTCCCTCATTCCACCACCAGGTTTCTTTGTCCTCCTTCCTCTGCCCAGATGTCACACCAAGCACCCTTCTACCTGGTAACTCTTCACTGCCACCTAGTGCCTGTCTTACCTCCTCCCTGAATTTCACCTTACATTCTTCCTTTTGTAGCTTCCACCATTTGATCCTTGGCCCTGCCTTCACTTTTCTCCTGTTCTCGATCTCCAATGTCATCCAACAGACCACCATCCTATGCAGCCTAACTACACTTTCCCCTGGCACTTTGCAATCTCCAATCTCCTTAAGACTGACTCATCTGCATAGGATATAATTTATATGTGTACTTCCTCCACTCTTGTACATAATCCTGTGTTCCTCTCTTCTTAAAATCCATATTCACCACAGCCATGTCTATTCATTTTGCAAAATCCACTACAATCTGACCTTCAATCCTCTTATTGACTTACACTCACCTCCTCATTCCCCCATTCCCTTCACCAACATGTCCATTAAAATCTGCTCCAATCACCACTCTCTCCCCTTTAGGTACACACTCTACCATTTCATCCTACTCTCCAGAAATCTTCTTTCTAATCCACCACACACCTAACTTGCAGGGAATATGCACTAACAACATTCATCATCACAACTTTCTTTCTGACACTCTGTTCACCTCCAAAATACTCTTGATGTAAGAAAGTTTAATGAGGTCACGCCCTCAACCGGAAGTGGTTGCCTGTTCACAACAGACTTTTCTTTCCACCATATTGGTTTATCTACAGCATATTTGTTTATTGTTTCAGTTGTTTTTTTACATTAAATATAAAATACTGGAATTCAACAGTCTCATATCGCCAGTCATCTGACCGTGACTCCTGCGCTCAGCTTTCTGTTAGTAAAACCCTGTGAATTAGCGCATTTCCAGAGGTCCCTGACACCCCTCTTTTACACTTGACATACTGTTCCTTCAGGATAACCCCTACCACATTTCTCTTCCCGTCCACACCATGGTAGAACAATTAAAACCCAACTCTGATACACCTGGCCTTACTCCCCTTCCATCTGGTCTCTTGCACACACAATATATCAGCCTTTCTTCTCTCCATCATATCAGCTAACTCTCTGCCTTTACCACTCATACTACCAACATTCAAAGTTCCAATCCTCATTTCTACTCTCCTACTCTTCCTCTTCTACTCCTGCCTCCAGACACTCCTTCCCCCTCTTCTTCCAACAGCAGCCCAATTTCCCCTAGTACCCTGTTAGCTAACTGTGCTGATGGCAGACATTGTTAACCCTGGCCTCGACTGATCAGATATGAAAATCTGTATTGTTGTCCACATATTGATCTGCAAAATTTTGCACTGGATTCCCTTCCTGGTGTAACTTTCCCCATTTATTTGGGCTTGGGACCAACACAAAGAAACAGACTGATTTTTGCATCCCCATGGCTTAGTTTTAAAAAAATAGACTGGTTAAATGTTTACATAGTAATTCTTAACTCTTTACTTTTGTTTTAGCGACATCTCATGGTATGTATAGGTATATGTGGATGTTCTTTAATTGTTTAGTATTTCATGTACATGTATTATTTTATGTTAATTAAATTTGGTTAAAAGATAAATACAAATATAGAATGAAAATGATTCTATTGGAATTTTTTGCAGTCACAAATTTTTGGTGTTTTCATTCTTATTTATATAAAGGTTTGGGTGGATTTAGCAACATACACTGTAATCATTTAATTTCCCTATTACATACAGTTCACGAATCCGATTCTGATAGTGAGCTATCTGTTGATGAACACAGCAGTTCCTATGCATCATCACATTCTTCTGAGAGCGAAGATGATGAAATCAATATGAAGTCAAAATGGAATCCCTCAACACCAAAAAACAATGAAAGACAACCATTACACAGTACACCAAAAGGTACGATTTAATGTATTTATGTATGTATACATGAATAAATTCTATGAAACAGTGATATTTTGCTGTTGTTGGTGGTTGTTGGTTTGAATTTTTGGAGCGACTTTTTAGAGGAGAAATGTTCATACTTATTAAAAAACCACTTGCTTTTAATACATTCAGTGATTATCTATCTATATATAAAATGTTAACGGTTATCTGTCTGTCACATAAAAACTTGTGAACAACTGGGCCTTGAACCTCGATCTTGGCCTTAATCAAGAACGTATGTAGTGATATGTGCAATGCAACCTATGAATTGTATGTGAAGGCTACCTTAGCTATGTAATTGAGCTTCAGATCCTTCTCACAGAAGTGTGGCAACACACAATGGGTGGCAGGAAAAAAATAGCGGTGTGTACACAGAAAAACGCATTGGTCACATTTGCTGACATTGCAAAGCTAATCAGACACATGTTAAATAGACACCTTTATACCACAAAAAAACAACACAATCTGCAACCTGAGCACAGTGTTATGTGGGACCCTTCCATACATACCAAAGCGATAAGTCAGCTTGAATGTAGAGCCTTTGATCCACGGTACAGACTGCAGAACAAGTAGGATAGTAGCTCTATTCGCCATCAGGTGGTGACATACACAATGCAAGCGCTAACAAAGAAAAACAAACAACACATTTTAAGATCCTCTGAACATGCAAGAACAAACTGTTTACCACACATATGCAGGATCAGTAGCTTTGAGCATCATGTACATAACGGAAGGTGTTTAATACAAGATGCAGAATGCAACGAAAAGATGCATGCCAACAAATTAGCTGTACTTTGGACACTTCACGAGCATTATTTAGGAACGCAAAACAAAGTCATACACGACCGAACAACTGGAGGTGCTTGCTACCTCCACCACGTAATTGGGCTTTGCATTCTTCCCAAGTCATACACACTGTTAGGGCATACAATCTTGGCAGATATTTTTGACATTTTTGCACCTAAATTGCATAATCAAAAATAAATGCCTATTACTCTGCTTATGTAATAAAGGAGCTGCAAATAGCTGAATAGTAGCAATTACAAAACTTCAGATTTTTAAAAGAAAATGTTTAAATGATTAAAAACATGTATTTACACCAATTTCAACTAAATAAAACACCAAAAGAATTTGGTGCTTTAGGGATTTTTCTCCAAAAAATGGATTTTAAAGGAAAAATGTGATACAGTGATGTTTGATTGAAGTGGGGGTCCTCACATGAAACTTGTGTGGATTCTAAAATAATTAATTAGGTTTAGTGTTAAAGTAAAATGGTGAAAAAGACATGATTAAATTTAATTCCCAGTTTGCTTCAATATTCCATATTTCTAAACTGGGAAACTTTTCGAGGTAGTCATATACAGTACTCCATTATAGTACCAAAAATTATTTGTATTTATGTAGAACTTCCAACATTCACAGAGGACCATTTTACTACTATGCTGTTTGTAAAACTGGCTCATTATTTCTGTCTTAAACTGTGTACTTTTATATTCATTTTCTCTTAGATCCAGTATCCAATCATGTGAAGGCAAACTGGCCAGTGGAATGTGCAACAGCTAGTGATAGTGAGGAGCATGGAGACACAGATCCTCTGAAGGTGGAAACTAAAGTGAATGTGGAGCTTCACCCAGAAAATAAATTAAATCACACAGAGGAACCAGCACAAGAAAAAGACGTATCAGTAAAAGAGACAGAATCTATACATCAGCAGAACTCCAATCATCAGCCAGAACAAAGAAAAGGCATGTGATTTATATTATTGTAAACACAAGTTCTTATTTTCCTTCAAATATAGATAACCAGCATTTAAGATTTTAAAAGAAGAAAGTTATTAGAAAATTGTAGTCACGCTTAACCATGACCATTCCAGGTTGCATACATAAACATGATATACCCAGATATTTTAAACCGTGGAGGCTTGAGTCTTGGAATTGAGTTTCCTTTACATAATTTGTACAGTACTGGCTTAATGGATGTGGTGATTGACCGCAACAAGTTGGCTTAACTTTCATGTTATCACCTGTTAGCAGATAGTAATCAGTAACATTGACATGTATTCACAGCACTTTATGAGTCTTGGTTACTGCTCAGAAACACAGTGTAAAAAATAAACTGATGTTTAGCTGTTATCTTTTATTTTGCCACTTTCTTCCTTTCATTTTGTTAATTTCTGTTTTGAAATTCAGATAGCAGTTTACATGTAAATACTCTTAACCTAGATAATGAAACAAATTCATATTTTGATGTGGTTTGCATGTCCAGCAAATGAGAACTAGAGAGGTTAGCCATATTTAGTTAATGTGATGCTTTTGTTAGCATCTTTTTTTTTTTATCCATCTTCTGGTAAAAGCCGTGAAGCATACTCTGCATAAATTCATTTTAAAGTTCAGTACTATATGTTACTACAAAAAGTATTTTCTTTATCTTATGCTTTGGGTATATGTGGTTGTGCCATATCCAGAATTGATAATGAAACCTGTGTTTAATCAGTGTAATGCATAGATGTGTCACTTTAAGATTTCTTAGAACTGTTGCAGGACTGGATGTGTCCTGGACAAAAACGTCTATACAAAAAACATTCTGTAGTACAACTGCTCTGTCAGTGCAAAATAAAGCCAAATAAAGTGGCAACCTGAAAGCAGTCAGGTTTTATTCAGTTATTACATTAATGACATAAGCAAACGTTCTACTCTAAACATTCTATTGTACAAAATTTGTGAATTTCCCCCTGGAATTAATAAAGTATCTATCTATCTACTCTCCTGTGAAACATTGAAAATTAACTTTATTGATGAAACCCTTTGGAAAGAAAGATCTGGCTACTATGTCTTGTGAATGTGCTTTTTTAAACTTTTTTACATTTGGAGGAATGTAAAAGAAGCTATGTTCCTTTGCACAAATTTATTTCTTATAACATGATAACATTTTAACACTACCCATGCTCTAAAAGAATTTCTATACTTTGAAATGAGGCCATATATTGGTGTGCATAACATTTGCAATGTTTAGTCTAGCGTGTTAATTTCTTTTGCCATGTTTAAACTGTAACGTTGTTGAAACAAAAGGACACTGAAATCTGGAATTTGAGAGAAAAATAAAACATGCATTAGGCTGTCTATTATTAAAGAAATTGTTGAGATGTGTTGCAAGGAAACAGCATTTAATTTCCACAGCTTCATATGTCAAAACATTGCAATGTGCACTTGCATTTGTGAATTTTTCTGACCAGTGAGGCGATTGTGTGTGCGCTAATAAACAGCTCCTCAATTGCAATTTCTTTTTTCTGTTACTTCACAACCAGCTTATTTTGCAGTTTGGCAATCAGCATTACACGATCAAAAATAACCATGAGCTACAAGCATGTAAAACATGTAGGTTAAAGACTATCACTACTTGTCTGTGCGTCTGCTAACTCAGGAAAAGTACCCAATTTCTCTGAACACATTTCTTTACATATATAGTATATGCTTGTGTTGGTTTTCAAGTCAGTTAGAACATCTCTATGTTTATTATGCCATTGGAAGGTCATATGAGCATATTGTACATAATTAATTACCTGAGAACTTTTAATAAAATGTGACATGTAAACATTACTATCAGTATTGCTTTAGTCATAAATATTTAGATGTTCATGTTTATAAACTTTGTTTAAATGTTTTGTGTTACTGCCAGATCTAGACTTCAATTTCCCTTCATTTTGATAAAAATTACAGAGGCACTATTGCACAGTGATTAGTATTGCTGGCTGTCAGCTACATAGTCGCAGGTCTGTGTGAACTTTTAATGTATTTTAATGTATTTGGGTTCATATCTATACTTCTTATTACCATCTATGTTACATTTTGTAATATATATAAATGTCTCCTTGCTTGCAGCTATATACTTACAGTATATTTTGTCACTGAGAAATCTGACATGGAAGAAAAATTACATGCCGATATGTATCATATATCAGGAATATACTTGCATCATTCCTTATCTTCATTGCAAATCTTATTTTCACTGAAAGACATCATCTTTGTCTGAAATGATATTATGCATGCACCCTTCTGGGAAAGTTGTAATAAATTACAATATTTGCCAGTTAGACCTAATCCATGATCATATCAGAGAAGACGGAAAAAGAAACTTATTGTAAAAAATCAATGTAGTTATTCAAGTTTTAATTCAGAACTACTAAAAATAACACAAAATATTGAGTGCAATTCTGAACAGAATCTTTAATCTTTAATTTTGCAAAGAAGATATACTTTTCCCACTTAGTCGATATGGTTTTAAAAGACAATCCCAGAGAAAATTGACAGCTCTAGTATTATATTCAGGCTGACAAGTCTTGAAATGAAAGCATCACAGCTCCATATAATTATATCAAAAAATCCAACTGTCTTATTCTTACAGTAAAAGTGATAAAGCAATCATATTCAGTATTTTCCCGAAAGCTTTTAACAATGATTTTACCATTGTGGCTTAACATTCATTCGTCCATTTTCTGATTTAATGCCTAGGATATGTTTAGTGTCACAATTAACCTTTTTTGTTTTTTCCTTAGGCATTCTTAAAAATAAAATCAACTACCCACCACCACTGAAAGATAAGAATATGAAAAACCGACTTCGAGAAAAACTTTCAGATTACAATCCACCAACCAATTCATCACGGAAATTATCTATAGGGTCCAATGATGGAATCCGATCAGTCTCTGGCCCTGGACTACTTATTAAACAACCACATAGGCAAAATTCAAGAGAACAGCAAAATGGAGTAATTCTGAATGTCAGAGCTGGAACAGTAAATGGAGATACATCTGACTCAGAGTAAGTACATTAAGGCAAAACTAAAATGGTTCTGTACATTTAGGAACTTCACTGATACTGTACCTTCATGGGTATATTCTTACAGTGAATAATGGCAGCACTCTATACGTATGCAAGTATTTTGTAAGTTTAACTTGTCTGTATTATGTATATTTTGCACAGCTTTCTCTGTTCTTTAATAAAATCAGCAGCAACATTTGCACTTTCTTGCAACTTTATTTTATTGCTGGTTAATAACGTCAAACATACATTAAAATATTGAACATACATTTACAACATTACATCATCATATTAGTTTAGTTCTCCAAATAATGAAAGTGATAACAAACAAAACTCTTATCTGACTTTTTTTTAGAAACAATGTAAATTTAAAGAATATTAGTCAGATTTTGAAATAAAATGTGCTGCAGTTGTTTTTCACCATCAGTCTATGAAAGCAACATTAAATCTAAACTTGTTTTTATGTAGTCTAAGCATTTAAATACCAGGTAGAGATACTGCCTAGTTAGAAACAACTAATTGTTCCCTTAAATATTGTTGTCTACAATATCTTGTTAAAGATGAAAAGCTCTAAAATGATTTGTCTTCATTTCCAGTTGAACCCCAAAAACAGATGGAATTTCAGTAAAGAGATGCACAATTTAGATGTCCGTTGTATGTTAGGAGATTGTGATGTCACATTATATTCATTTCTAAAATTGCTGCTACTGATTTTCATGGTCATTAAATGGCTCTCTTAAGCAAAATGTTATTGTAAGATAGCTACTAATTTGGAAACAAGAGCTAAAGATTTATCAAAACAAGATGGTAATGCCTGGAAAAAACACACTGAAGTTTTGTGATCAAATGTCCATGTGTATTAATCAACATATTAACAAAAGAGATAAGTTTAAGTGATACCATGATTGGCATATTTAAAAGGCTGTTGATTCATAATGTACACAACCATGTTTCTCTGTGTTATACAAAGCATGAAATGAGTCTTTTTTATACTTTCTTCTTCTGTACACAGCAAACCCCTCTTTTTGTGGCTATTATGGGCTTTCTCATTTCTCTAAAACTGTTGCATGAATATGGCCAGTCCATAACTGTTGAGTACATGGGAAAGATTTCTTAAATGAAGACTTGTATCTTCAGAGCTTGTGCCTCCTTGTATGTTACTCCATTACTAACCATTAGTTTATTCTTCGTAAAACTTGGTAGAAAATCTCTATCAATCTTGCATGACTTTCCTGAAAGATAAAGCAGATTCTTTATTACCTGCCTGCCATCACGTCACCCTAATCCTGCATGTCTGCATTTCCTTCCCTTTTCTTTTGTGCAGAGGAAGTAATGAAACTTCAATCTGATTCACCAGGAACTCTAAAGGACTATTGCCTGCCTAAGTGGACTGGAAGGGTTGCCTTCCTCTCCGGCTGGACCCTGCTCCCTGCACCTCACTGGGAACATGTAAACTCCTGTGGAGATGAGTATTACTGCAGACTTGTGCCTGCTTGAAAAGGGAACATAGATAATTATGCCAGTGGGGAAGTGGAAAGGGAAATGTGAATAGTGCCAAACTACGCAAAGAAGGGACTGACCACTATGAAACACAGTGGATAAAGACTATCAGCTTAAACACCAGGGCAGCACAAATGTCTGCCATATGCTGCTGTAACTCTCTACTGCCTTGTTACTGTTTAATCACTAGCTTGGTAAATTTAAAGAGGGCAGAGATGGCAGCCAATCTGGATGCACTTCTAGAGGACTCCTAGGAGAGCTTTGCAGAGACTTGATCTTCTTTGAGGAGACCAGCAACGTTCTCATCCCAAGTGCCGCTTTTAAGTCTTGTTTGCTTTAAAATGTCTTACATGAAAAGCCTTTTATGTATAATACAACTGTAGATACCTTTTATACTTTTTGTATGGCAGTTGTTTCATAGAAAAAAGTTAATGTGTATAATTGTAAAATTGTTTCAGTTTTTGTATAATATGGTTATAGCAGATGTTTAAGTCAGATGAATATTTGCTGTTCTTTGTTCTGATTGCACAATTATACTTGAAGTTGAGTTGTCCAGATTGATATAATAGTAAAAATTAAAATATTATGGTGTTATAATAATACACTGTGTAATTTCCCTTATGTTACTGCATTCCAAATTAAGAAATGTCCCCAACAGAAAAAGTATGATAGAAAGATTTACTAGAGGCCATGTAGAAGAGGATTCTTATGCTTTTTTCGCCTAATTTATTTTTGTACCTGTTCAAAGGGCACAAGAAAGATGCCAACCACTACTCTTAGAACTGTAGCCAGTGTGAAAGGGTTGGAAATCCCTTTTGAGTCTATTTCATTTTTTCCATTTTTGGAAAATAAACTAACTTTGGCACAAGAAATAAGTATTCTGAATATTAATTGAATTTAAGCTAATAAAAAAGCATCCAACATTTGGCTACTTAATGTGTACTGGAAAAAAACCAAGCTTATTTCAGTTCTGATTACGTGTATATTGTAAATATCACCTAATTCAGAACAAGTTGAAAAGAAAACCATACATCTAAACTGATGACTTAAAGATTGATTGATCTAAAGTATAGCTTTATGATTAGATAGCGGTTTTACTTTACTTTCTAATAAAGTGTACTTTTGAAAAGTCACTTAAGATGTCCTTATTAGAAAAAATTTTATCATTGTGCCAGAAAATTTCATCAAAACAGAAACGGGGCTTTATTTGCTCTCCAGAATACAACAGACAGGTTTTGCTACTAAGCATTGCTTTATTTGCCAAGTCAGTCTGCTCTCTAACACCAGGTGTGTGTTTTGTTTTGTTTTTTTAATAACACTCATTAAGTGAATAAAAAGTGCCTTGAAATCCATGGTACCATGATAAATATGTTTCTTATATGCTGGAAAGGTGTTGGTGCATTTATCCTACAAGTATTCTAGCAAATGTTTTCTGCATATCGATCTGGACCTAATTATCACCACCTGTATTCAAAGCTGACTTAAAATACTACATTTAGTGTATTTATTGTGATGAAATGTGTAGCATATTGCCTTAAACAAAATGTATTCATACCTAATATGTTAGAAAAAAATCTCCACTGTGTATATCTCAGTCATGGTTAAATTAAGTTAAAAACACAAAATCATTATTCAATTTTACCAGAGAAGCAAAACTTGATAGTAAATATTGTTTTGTTAATGACATTTCTTTTGGTTTTCCTAAAATGCATTATTATTTTCAGTATAAATGTGTGCTTATGTGTTTCAGATGGACAAGCTGTAAACACTACATGAAACCAAACTGCTTAAAATACAATTACAGGTGACATTTGTTAGAATTCAGCAATTCCTTTTCCAATTTCTTCAACAAAATGCTCTCCTAGATTAGGCTGTGCATTCAGTCTAAATTTTTCAATTGTTAACTAACCATACTGTGAATGTAAAACCTTCTGTCATTCCCGGTTGTTTATATGATTCATAAAAAACATAACTTTCCTAATTTGTTTACAAATTGTTCTTTCTCATTTGAGTAAGACATATTTAAAAGCTCTATTTGAAAAAATCCCTACTTAGAAATCTCCACATTTTTATGTCTCAGTATTTTAAGGGATATGAATGAAAAAAGTCAAATTCTAAAGTCAAGCCTAAACAAAATATCCTGGCAGCTAGCTCTCCTATATACAGGTACTAACATCCACCAATTTTACTGTAAAATTCAGGTAATTGTGAATGAAGCGTTTACTCTTTTGTTAGCCCCAGTAAAAGCATATTTGTATGTGTGTTGGCGGCTCTTTACTCTGCCTGATCAGAAATTTGAATTAATGTTTAATAAAAAAAAAAGTTTTTATAATTCATTTTTTAGACACTGGAGTTTAACAAATATATTTATTATGCAAAACACTGGAAATTACAAGATTGTAAAATAAAATTGAATTGTGAATTTTTATTGCTTTGCATCTTTGTTATTACCTTTTTAGAGTATCTCTGTTTTATACTGCTTGGAGATTACATACTGAACACTTAGCAACTTTGAATGAAGAAATCTAAAACCAACTGATAGGTGCTACAAATATTTCGATGGGTTCAGAATTAAGTGGTTTTACTGATTACCAAAACTGTGGTTTTGGGTATTTCACAATTGTTGAATTGCATAGACACTAAGGATCCAACAGGAAAAATATAAGACTTGAAAAAAATATTAAGTAAAAAGTATAGTGTTCATTGAGGAAACTCACAAAAAGGTTTTTCTCAGCAAATATGCTATATTCAACAATGACCTTGTTCGCCAAATACTTCCCTGGAAATTCGCCCTGCACCCCATGATGCTTTCTGAGGCCAGCGTGATATTATAGAGTTATGTCACAGCCATGCACAAAACTTTCATGCATGAATATTGTAAAACCACATGTGTCATTATTAACAGCATTCATTTAGTGCTGGGCAGTATGACCAAAATTCTATATCACAGTATTTTTCAAAATTATACCGGTTTCACAGTATTTGACAGTATTTTTTTCCCAAGCATGAGTGGATGTTATCCACATTTTCCACTGGCTAAGAATAACCTATTCCACTGTTATGAGAATTGTAAACTGTACAAAAAAAACATTTTAATGTGCACACAAGTATTAATACAGGTTTGCATTGCCCCATAAAGTGATAGTTTTCAAGGGGGTGGCACTAATGAAGAGAAGGAATCACATTGCATGACAGATGCAGTCAAAATTTAGAGCCTTTTTATTGAACAAAGTTTGCAAACAACTTAAACTAAAATTTTGACAACATATTTTCAACCATCCAAAGAGGCATTTAGACTTAGTAAAATATCCAGAGGTGCTTGTCAAAAGTTGTATTACACTGAACATGTCTTAGAAAAGGAATAAATAGTAAATATTTTTTGTAAACCAACTACACTTTGTTAATGTTAACAATCTCTGTCCACTGACACGTTAAAGTGACTTTTTAAACAACTTTACCATCAATAAACTGCATAATATTTAAACTAATAAATAATAATAAATAATAATGCAACTTCCAGTAATAATACTATTACTTCAAGACTTCAAGCCCAGGTGCACCAAAAAATTTGGTGAATTTTTTTTGGTATTTACCAAATGACTCTATTCTCAACATTTCCACTTTAATCTTGATGCTTATGTTCTCCACATAAATTTAATGTGTTCTATGTGGCAATCGCTGCCTGCCACTGCTGTCACTGCAGGAGAAAGCCCCAGAAGCACTTAGCGATTAACAACCGGGGCGGTTTTAAGATGACATTTACAATGTTCTACTTTAATGATAAACTACAAGATTAAAGTCAAAATTTCCACTTTAATCATGAAATAGACCTTTTTCTTCTTCACCATATTCCTAATTTTAATTTCTCGCTTCTGTACATTCTGATGCTGTTGCAAAGGTACAAAAAAGAAAAAGACAGCACAGAAGATGGTATGTGTGACCTTTAAAATGTATTGCGCCCTTAAAACGGGGAATATGTAATGCTTTTATTATCTATGCAAGAAATATATGAAGAAAAGCACCACAAATACATTTGTATGTCGGCGTTTAAGTTTGATGATTTGCTCCACCACATCAAATTCAAAGCTTGCACATTTTGCAAAGCGGCTTGCTGTCACATGTTGATAGTGACGTCATGTTCCAACTTGAACACACTGCACTCCCTGATTTTTTGTTGGTACTGCAACTCACACATGCGTTGCATTAATTTCTGAGGATGTGTCAAATGAATGCAGGGAACACATGGCAGCCATGATGTGTACATTCCCCCAATCCCCCCCCCCCCCCCACCCCCCCCCCCCCAAGTAGGAAAACGCATGTGACCCTGTGAAATGACAATAATGAAAAAGATTTATTACTGTTTACAAGGCATTTCCATCTTCTTCATGGAAGAAAAAAATATAAAGTATCTGCATAGAGATAGAACATAGACATAGAACAAAACAGGCTTTCAAATGACACCCAGTGCTGAGACTTCAAACAATGGAAAGAGCCTCTGTTTTGTTTTTTTATATATATTTTTTTAAACTTATCACTAGTTTGTGGCCATTTGTTGTATTTTGTTTGTTGAGACACTGTTACGCAGTGGTTAGCACTGCTGCCTCATAGCTCTGAGCACATTTTTGGTCACAATAATTGGTCCAATAAAGATGGTCTTTTAGCCCTCAGGGACACTTAAACATAATTGCACCATTGTAAGCCACTCAAAACTAGTTCTGTTCCTCCTTTCCTGTTGACTTTAGTGCATTTTGCGGACATTGGTGAAGTTTGCAAAATATTTTTGTGATTCTGGCAAAGTCCTGACGAAGCGAATTCTGAAAGGTTTGCTCATCACTACAAAATTATTAACTTTTTTTATTCATTAAACTCGTAGCAACTCGCAGAACACAAGAGCATCTAGATAAATGCAAAATAATCTATCCAAATGCTACACTGAACCTATGGTATGAAAGGTTTCAGAGCTGAAAATCAATTATATTGTACAGTGACATAGGGGTTAATTGAAGTTCTTGGTTCCAATCCTGGCTCAGTCATGGTGAGTGTGGTGTTTTAATGTTCTCAAGTTTCCTTCCATACAGAGCTAGAATTTGACACGAAATGTTTGGTAACCTAAGGGATTAGTACAGGGGTCCCCAATCACAGTCCTGGAGGGCCAGTGGCTGCAGGTTTTTGTTCTAACCCGGTTGCTTAATTAGAAAACAATTCTTGGCAATAATTTAATTTTATGGCTTGTAAGTGCTTTAACTCTGCTATGTCAGGTCATTCTCATATCCTCGATTTTCTTCCCCTTTCTAAGGATATCATAAAAATGATTTGAAGTCTAAAACAGACGAGTTATTCTCAGTGCCCCACTTTTTTCTCTTCCCTTTACTTCCAAGTATTTAATTAAACATGTGCATGATAAATACACACAGGTGGAAATGGTAACAAGCTAACTGGAGAAATGCTGGTCTCTTTTGTCATTTGCATTATGTTGCTAATTAAGTAGCAATTACAAACTGAGAATACAGCTGTTTAAAATAGGCAATAAGAGTTCAATATCTTAACGAACAACACAACTAAAGTGAAGCAGAAGTGTTACTTATTAAGCAATTTGATTGGAGCAAAAACCTGCTGCCACTGCGGCCCTCCAGGACGGTGACTGACCCCTGGATTAGTAGGATGAAATAGGTACTAGGCTTCATCGATATGTGCCTGTCCTTTGGTTTGGGCATATCAGACATATATCAATATGAAGAAAAATTGAATTTTGTAATTAGTATGACATGCATTGTTACAGAGTTTGGAATTAA
Organism: Erpetoichthys calabaricus; assembly: GCF_900747795.2. NCBI lineage: Eukaryota > Metazoa > Chordata > Cladistia > Polypteriformes > Polypteridae > Erpetoichthys > Erpetoichthys calabaricus. Next base: position 228,338,809 of record NC_041394.2, read on the forward strand.
CAAAGTAGTCTGTCAGTAAACCATGGACATATTTCTTACACATGATCGTCATGTTGAAGGCATACAAGCAGGCATATGGTAATCCAAGTATCTATTTTAACATTTAATTTCCTATATAGGGTGTCCATCATTGTATTTTGATTAGTCAAAATTCAAATTAAAGATATCTGTAATTCCATTTTGACTAGCAAAAAATACAAAGGTTTCTTCAATGGACTTCCATAGAGGTTTCAATTTTAGATTAATCACATTTTTGTTGAGATTAGAATTACATGTGTGTTTAAGGTACCTAAATTAAATATACCTACAAGATAATTTTTGATATCTGAAATACAAATTTATCTCATCAAAATGTAATTAACCCTTGTGAGTAATTTTGATGTTAACTAATTAAAACTGCACATATCCTCTATTCAAATTTTATTAGTTATAATTAAAGATCAATAGCAAAAGTCCCCGAGTATTACTAAGTACATTATAGATAACTTATTCAAACTTGATATCTTTAATGCTTATTTTTTGTAGATATATAATGTTGATAGTTTTAATTATAATTTTGATTAGTCAAAATTGTTTTAAAAATCTTAAATGTAAATCAGACTAGTGAAAGAGTGATTGTAAAAAGTCAAACAAAGACACTAAATGCTAAAACAGCTTGCCAAATATGCAAGGATCCCTGTGCTCAAATGGAAGACAGAAACAGTTAATGCACAAGCACTCACAAAATAGAAAACAATGTAGTGTCACAGCTCACAAGCGAATCTAATGGCACTAAATAAGAAAGCTGCTATAGCTGCAGTTCAGTGTCTGAAATGATCCTATGAAAAAAATGGCACGATCAACAGCCCTGAGAAAAATAAATAAAAGTGAATCGCAATATTAAACAGGCTTCAGCTGCTAGTTGCTTAATTACTTGTAACTTTCCATACCTTGAGCATCATCCTCTGTCCTGTGTGCTTTCATCATACAAGTTGATCAGACTCCCTAAGAAGAATTCTATGAAGAGCCAATGTTAATAACAGGGAATTTCACAGAACGTTCTTTTTGCCAAAATATTTCAGCCCACTGGACTAATAACACTATTAAAATTATTAATCTACAGGCCCTTGAGCCTTATCACATGCCTCATACACAGTTAATAATTAGCTGACTCTAAATTTACCTGATGTGTGAATGAATGTACGTTGTATTGAACTGGCAGGCACAATGTCCATGGTGATTTTCTGCATTGTACTACTGGGTTAGGCTCGAGTATGAAGTATATAAAAAGTATGAAATATAAAAAGATGGTTCAGAAGACAAATGGATTCAAGTCACCTAATGTAAGTAGTGTGTTCACAATTGAAGTAAACACAATTGCAAGTAAAACAATATACTAAAGTCTTATGTTAATCACATTTTAATAAATTACTTCCTGAGTTGGACATTTTGCTAACAACTTTTACTCGGAAATTCATTGATTGAGAACATGTTGTGGTGCATTTTCCAGGCATCACAATAAGATGATAGCATTTAAGATGGAGTAAAAACAAAAAATGCATGGTACATTTTTTCTGCATTTTTGGTTTGATTTGTCTTCATTGTTTCATCAGTTATTCACTACTAGGGCTGGGCGGTATGACCAAAATTCTATATCACGGTATTTTTTAAAATAATACCAGTTTCACTGTTTTCAACTGTACTTTTTTTCCCCATGCATGACTGGATGTTAACCACATTTTCCACTGCAATTACTGCAATAGACTGGCTAAGAATAACCTATTCCACTGTCATGAGAATTGTACATTGTACAAGAAAACATTTTAATGTGCACACAAGTATTAATACAGGTTTGCATGGCCCCATAAAGTGATAGTTTTCAAGGGGGTGGCACTAATGAAGAGAAGGAATCACATTGCATGACAGTTGCAGTCAAAATATAGAGCCTTTTTATTGAACAAAGTTTGCAAACAACTTAAACTAAAATTTTAGCAACATATTTTCAACCATCCAAAGAGGCATTTAGACTTAGTAAAATATTCAGAGGTGCTTGTCAAAAGTTGTATTGCACTGAACATGTCTTAGAAAAGGAATAAAGAGTAAATATTTTTTGTAAACCAACTACACTTTGTTAATGTTAACAATCTCTGTCCACTGACACGTTAGCTATATGGATTGTAATGGCGTTAGTTATCTTGATCCACCGCTTGCTTTTTTTTGTCATAGGCAGTACCTCTAGCAAACGCGTCTGCAAGTGACGTCTGACTCAAGTGTCCTCTAGCTTTTTCAGTTTTACCTGAGGATGTGGAGGGTGCCAATCTTAGTTCCATACATTCATGGTATTCAAGAGCATGTTTGCGGCTAAGGTGGTGCAGCAAGTTGCTTTTGTTGCCGCCTCCGGAGACAATTTTAGCTAGACACCATTTGCAGTAAATAGTTGTTAGGTCCACATCCAACCATTTAAAAACAAAATCTCCAGACAACAGATACATGGATTACTATATGCCTCCAGACAACAGACTTTTTTCCTTTTTTCAGCAGAAGTTCTTCTGTGTCATCATGTTCAACTTTACCATCTACTACAGCTTCAGTTTCAGAATGTTCTCTGTCCATTTTCACTGCTCAATACCTCCACTAATGCATGTACTCAGTTGCATGCGTGTTTAGTGGTGTAGCAGTGAAAAAGGTCCCCTCTTAAACAGTTTCCCACTGCGCCACGTTCCGAACATTGTTTAGGCTATTTAAACCGTTGTTGTAGAAAAATCCATATCATAACAAAAATAACACGGTTTTCGGTATGAACTGGTATACCTCTCGGCTCTATTCACTACCATCTCAAAGGGCTTACAAATAATTTTGCACTGTCAGTGTGACACTGTACCTACAATGTACTATAGTTTCAGTATAACAGACAATATCCAATATCAACAAAGTATTTTATGAAGTATATTTTATTCTGTGTGATGCTGAGTTAACTAAAAGGTCATCTTTGTTTTTAAAATTGCCATTCAAGAGTTTCAAAAATATGCCAGGTACATTCTCTGAATGCATTTCACACTTGTTCCAGTGGCCACATATCTTTGTTATTGAAACAACACACCAGCATATTGAGTTATACTTGCCTTTGGTGAATCAGTCCACTATGCTAATAAAAGATGTTCTTTTTTATTTTGTGCTCCATTATGCACAGACATACAATTCCTTGCTACTGCATGAGCTGTATGTGATCTTAATGGGTAACAGAAGTACAAGAAAAACAGAATGTGCCCTTAATGAGGGAAGTCAGACAAAGGACACTACCAGCAGTGCTGCAAATTGTACTCTGGTGAACTACACTAAGATTATTCATTATTTTCAGAATTGTTTGATGCTTTTATCCTGTTAAGCCACTTGCAAGAATTCAAAGTGGTTAAGGTGGACTGCAGCATAGTCCTGGTCCACCTGATTTTTTTTAATTACAGTAAATCTGTCTAAATTGAAATCTGCCAGAACAGAGCTAGTGAGCAACTGTGTGGATAGTGTTAAAACGAACCAGAAGCTGTGTGTGTATTTGTGTAAGTGTGACAAAAGCCACCATCTTAAACTCTAAAATGCCACTGGCTAAAACCATGAGCAAAGCCAAAATAAGAATTATCAAGAGCCCTTGATCACCAGAACCAAGAAGCTAACACTGTAAACCCAGCTAAGAAGTGGACTGCTATGATTAATTAACCAGAAGCTGTAAAGACTATGAGCACAAGGCTAAGATTGTTTAAGGTTTTAATCTGTAACTTCAGATGCTGTGCTCAGCACTACCTATGGTTACAAAGCAGAGCATCCTCATCTAGGCAGGTAGCTCCTAGCAATAGTTTCGTGCAATCTTGCAATCCAGTAATAACATGCTGAAGTTACAAAATGGTGACGTGACACAGCAAAAATATTTATATATTTTATATATATATATATATATAAACAGCAAAAATATTTATATTTATTCCAAACTAAATAATTAGCACATATGTAGAAACATTCCTTAGGGTTAGAATTCTAAAATGACCTATAATTTGGGAAAGATTTACTTGGCACAAAAAATAATTCTAACAAGGTGTCCCAAGTTCACAAAATATCCATGATAACTCAACATATACTACACATATTTTACAACTAGAGGATGGGTGGGTCACACGGTGAATCACAGGTGAGAATTAAACTAGCAGCCTTGTGTTGAGCTGTACTGTGCTTGCAAGTTTTGGCTCACCAAAGACAACAGGCAACCTACTTTCATTATTTTGAAATCAAGTCTTGTAACTTGAACAAAGACTCTGTCAGAACAGAAAATGGATGGAGGAAATCAAAATAAATTGGTTAACTGATGCAACCATAACAGCTTAATTAAAGGTGTAAGAGGATTATGGAAAAAATAAAGACGTGAAAGCTATTCCATACTCATCTCTCTATTATATATAATATATATAATATTAATATTATAATATTATACAGTATACTGTATTATAATCTTTGGGAGCGAGACTAGGTAGATGAGACGTGATCTTCTCGGAAGACAATTTGAAGTCCCGCGAGAGACACTTTAACTTGCTCCCAGCTCTTAAAACAATGACAAGCAAATAAGCAAAACACGCAGCTCGCCAGCAGCAGAAGCCCAGCAGATGATCCGACCGCTTCTCCTTGCATGTGTTCAGACACCCTAACACAAACCCCCCCACCCTTCACCCTGCACAACGCGAGCGGCAGAGATGTGAACTGGCAAAAGGACAGCTGCTGTCCAGGCTTTAAAATGATCAACGGGCAGCGCGACAGCAGCAACAGCAGTATAACAACAGCAGATGATCCAACGACATCTCCTTAGCATGCGTTCAGCCACCCTTCCCCCCTTGACAACGCGAGCAGCATTATACGTCCTGCGAGAAAGAGATTTAACCACGCCCGGGGCCGGAAATAAAGGACAAGTATTGTTTTTACAGCGTCACGTGAGACAAGGTAGTGAGACATCATTTAAAACAAGACATCTTACGTAGCAGTTGTTGGATTGCTGTTGGCAGACACTCTTCATGTGCTCCCAGCTCTTAAAACAACGACAAGCGACAAGCAAAACACGCAGCTCGCCAGCAGCAGAAAGCCAGCAGATGATCTATTCGCTTCTCCTTAGCGTGTGTTCAGCTGCACCCCCTTTCACAACGTGAGTAGTGTTATACATCCTGCAAGAAAGAGATGTAACCACACCCGGGACCGGAAATAAATGACAAGTATTGTTTTTACAAAAGTTTTAAAGTAAAAGTGAAAATAATGCATATGTAACAATTCCCATGAAACTAACAGTCTCTTTAAATTGTATATCCGGTAAACCAAACCCAGGGGTGGGAGAGCGAAGCGAGCAGGGGTCAGAGCCCCCTAGTACATTTAAAAGTCACAATAAATTTGTTTTATATTTGATTTCATTGGCTCTCCATCTAGTTCTGGCTCCTGCCTAGCACCCAAATGTATCAAGATGGGCACATGTGCCCAGTGACCATGAACTGCATAAGTGGTTTTGAAAATGGGCTGAGAAATTGATTTAAGTAATGATTGTCAGTGATTACTGACACATTTATGTAAAACCTCACACATTGAAAATCATCCAAAAATGATATGCAAACCACACCTTTAAATACATTTGCCTAAAAAAATGAAAATAATAAAGATGGCATTTTATCTCCCTTGCCCTGTTAACAGAGTTATTCCTGAACTACAGTATATGCATCAAATGAAGAAGAACAAGGGCAAAGGTTTACTACGGGTAGTCACCCTGTGATGTCAAAATAACTAGGACTTAAAAAAAAAAAAACAACACTCAAGGGCCCATCTCCTTTAAGATTTACTAAGTAACAAATATACACTTCAGGGTGATATACAGGTTATGCTTTGTTTTCTCTTCATCTATGTCCAAGATGGATAATCTCTGCATTTTGGAGGATAAAAATAACAGTTTAATCAGGAACAACACGTGGTGTAGATATATATGACAAGCCATTTTAACATTTAATGTGTACTTCCTATTTTAGAATAATAATTACATTGTAACTCCTCAAAATTGAGAATATCCAGTTTCATGTTGACTAAAAAAACCTAGAGAACTTCTCCTTTGTGGTATTTTTAGTTGTAGATGTCTGTAATTTCATTTTGTCAACTAAAAATATGAACACATATATTTATAATTTCATGTTGACTTTTCCCTACTGGGACATGTGGAGAATACATAAACTCCTTACATGTACATTAAATGTGTTTTAAATAACAATAGGTAAATGAATGGCAAAGGTGCAAAACCGAGTCAAAAAGCAGACCAGAATTCTAACCAACCTGCCCAAAGAAGGTGCACTCCAAGGCAGCTTGAGTGCCTACTCCACCAGCTGACTTCAGCTAACACTGGGCAAAATTGCACAAGGGAGGGAATTACCATGAATCTGTGCCTGGACAATAAAGGGCAAACAAAAGAATCTTTATGAAGAAGGATTTTATTTAAAAAATGAAGAAATGTAACAAAATATTCAAACATATCAAAAAACCTAAAGAATTTGCCTAAAAGCCAATACACAGTGGACAAATAGCAACAGAATATTCCAGTAAATGAAATGCAAAGACAGGCAAAAAATCAAGAAAGGCAAGAAAATCAAAAGACAGGGAATACTCGTCAAACAAATCTGTACTGTTGGTAAATGTACTGCAAAGTTCTTCCTTACCCAGGATGCCTTTATAGCCTGAAGGCAGTTGCTTACTTGCCAAGTAACGGTGGCCCCACCTCTTGTGATCCACCCACAAAACACAAAGAACATGAGGGAACAAGGTTACCCCCACAGAAACCAAGTAACAGATAAACAAAATGAATACAAGTAATACATATAAATAAAAAAGATCATTTATGTAGTAAGTTAAAAAAATGGAATTAATGAATAAAAAATTAACAAAAAAGACATAAAAAGGAAATGTAAACAATAAGCGAGGGAAGGAACCCTGACTTAAACTTTACAAATGTGAATTTACATGTATGCCTGGCTTTGTTCAGGATTTCTTATATATTGTGTTTCCTTTCTTTTTTATTTTGCTTTTCTTTTGTTGATTCATCGTTAATTGTTTTAATTTTGTGAATCATCTTTCATTAATCCTTTTTATTAAATTATTTTCCCTAGGTATTTTATTAATCTATATATATAATTCACTAAGCCGCCGACAAGTAGCCACCCATGGAAAGCACGCAAGACAGCAACGCCCACCAACTCTAAGACCATTGGATACGACGACAACTCGCAGAGCCACGCCCACCAACTCGGACGCAGCAACTCACAACGCCGGGCGTCATTCACGTTCATCTCTGCCATGCTCCACATGCACCTCTGAGCCACGTTGAATTTTCATTAGTCAACCTCAGTGGAACCTCAGTTCACACAGAGGCAGCGCGAGAGAGAGACAGAGGCACACACACGGGCAGCGCGAGAGAAAGAGCCGCGCACACACACAGGCAGCGCCAGAGAGAGACAGAGGCACACACACAGGCAGCGCGAGAGAGAGCCGCGCACACACACAGGCAGTGCGAGAGAGAGAGCCGCACACACACACAGGCAGCACCAGAGAGAGACAGAGGCACACACACAGGCAGCGCGAGACAGAGACGCACACACATACAGGCAGTGCCAGAGAGAGACAGACGCACACACACACACAGGCAGCCCGAGAGAGAGACAGACACACACACACAGGCAGCACGAGAGAGAGGGGGCTGGACTCATAAGGTAGGAAGGCAGTTAAAGAATGCACTGGGCTTGATTTTGTATTCACTTCTGTTTACAGCGATCGGTTCGTAGTGTGCATTGTTGCAATGTTACTTTTCTTGGTGGTTTATTAAATTAAGGATTTTTTCAAATGTTCATTTTTTTCCCTGTGCTTAAAACTCATTAAAAAAAAAAGTGTTTTTGGCCAGCGGTTGGTAGCGCTATAGCGCAAACTATTGCAGTGTTAGTTTTCTCTGTTGTTCAAGGTTTTCTCAGTGTTATTCAATGTTTTTACATTTAATTTACTATTACGCTGTGCATTCTATGGTTTAATCTATAATAATAAAAGGCAAAGCCCTCACTGACTGACTCACTCACTGACTGACTGACTGACTGACTCATCACTAATTCTCCAACTTCCCGTGTAGGTGGAAGGCTGAAATTTGGCAGGCTCATTCCTTACAGCTTACTTACAAAAGTTAGGCAGTTTTCATTTCAAAATTATACGCGTAATGGTCATAACTGGAACCTATTTTTTGTCCATATACTGTAATGGTAGGCAGCAAGATGGCCGCAGGAGACTGAGTTGCGTGTCGCGTCATCACGCCTCCCACGTAATCACGTGAACTGACTGTGAACTCAGTACGTAGAAAAGAAGGAGGAGCCCCAAAGAGCGCAGAAGAAAACATTCATTACACAATTGACAAGGCAGCGAAACAATAAGAAGCGAGTGAGTGACGCATACAAGCATCTTCATAAGACACGAGGTATAAAAAAGCACGGTGTAAACCGTAAGTCTAAATTAACTTTATAGAAACACTCCCGCTGCCGTTTGCAATACCATATTCGCGAGATACAAGTTTAATGAGAAGATACGAGGTATAAAAAAGCACGGTGTAAACCGTAACCTTAACTTTATAGAAACGCTCCCGCTGCCGTTTGCAATGCCATATTCGCGAGATACAAGTTTAATGAGAAGACACGAGGTATAAACGACAGTTTGCATCACTTTGTAACAGAGTTAAAATTGCTGTAGCGAGAAACTTTTAACTGCCGGGTCTTAGCTAACATTAAATAAACCCGTGGACATCGCAACATCACACAAGAGACTGGCTCACGTGAAGTGACTGAACGCAGCAGGAGTGATCACTTGCATTAATCAAACCTGTTCAAAAAACACATTACACAATTGATAAGGTAGGAAAAGAATATGAAACAAGGCACGGTATAAACCGTAACTTTAAGTTTATAGAAACACTGCCGTTTGCAATACCATATTCGCCCCTGCGAAGCGCGGTGATTTTGCTATATATATTAAACTATTTCAACCATTGTATGATCTGCTTCTCGCAACTGAAAGAGGGCACTGTGGCAGAAGTTAGCCGACTTGCTCACCAACCACAAGCGTTACCTGGTAGGTAACCACCCATACAATCAGATTGTGAATCAGACTACGAATGCCTGCAATGTAATTACCCCGATCTACATGCTGTCAAATGAACGAACCACACGCCGTAGCACAACGTTAGGGGCTTCGCCTCTACGTCCGAGGATCGATTCCAGTAAGGGAGTGCAGTGACTGTGTACTCCTAATGAGCCCACAATTACGGCGAAACACGTGTCGCATACTATGCATCTTCAAAGCACGGTGTAAACAGTAAGTTTAAATTGAGTTTATAGAAACGCTCCCGCTGCCGTTTGCAATACCATATTAGATGACTTTGTAACAGAGTTAAAATTGCTGGAGCGATAAATTTTTAACTGCCGGGTCATGTCGCGTGTTCTTGGGTAGGTACACCCAAAAATTTATACATTTATGCATGTAATGGGCAAACAAAAAATGTACTATACCCGAAAGCACTACAGTAGTACTCAATGTATCTTTACTTCTTAAATGTTAATGTTTTACTGTTTAATAATTTATACGATTCTTATATGTTATTCAGATTCTTTTATCAAAATACCAGTAACAGCGCACTCCACGATAACGTGGAGTGAATACACTTGACATGACCATTCATAGTATTTATCCTCTTTCTCTGTACGTTTACCATTCGTTTGCTCAGAGGTTGATGCGCTTGCTGCTTAATGAGCAGCTCTTGACCCTAGCGTCCCGCTGCTTCTCTTCTTTCGTCGGCATCTTTTCCCGTTAAAACTGATTTCTTTAAAAACTTAGTATGTTTTCTTTAATTTTTCAGTTAAGCTGGCACTTAAGTCTTCAATCTGCCTCAAGAATGATTAGCGAAGGTGGTAGACAATGAAAACGTCAGCCGTACGCATCCGCCACGCACGCACTGCTGCGCGCAGCTGTGAGTTGATTCTACAACAAAATAAAATAAAGATAAAAAGAGTAATAACTTGCACCACCGCTATTCAATTACACTTGCCTAACGCCTCTCCTAAGGGGAAATACTGTGGGATCTGGACATCCGTCAAAGCAGCAATCAAAAGCCCGATTAGAAAGCGGGAAGCTGTGATTTGTCGTCTCCCTCCCATGTAACAATCACAGCCCGTGTTGCAACGCACTATGTATGTATATGTATATATGTGTATGTGTGTGTATATGTATGTGTGTATATATATATATATATATATGTGTGTTCATATGTGTGGGAAAGCGAATAGTAGACGTGACGTAGTATCTGTGTACCAAATTTCAAGTCAATAGGTGAAACGGTTTGCGAGCTACAGCTCATTTAAAATCCTGGACAGACAAACTAATAGCCACGGTACTGTTTTATAGAAGAACATTTTAATGTTTAATAATTTTTATTTATATGCAATGTGCTTCTTATATATTACTTCATATTCTCAAATTATAATGATGTTAATGTTGTTTATATTGATTTCTATGTTATTGTAAGTGCTCTTTATTTGTGGAAAAATAAATTTGGCAATTTAACTTATTTTATACATACATTTTATTTTTTTCTCTTGCACTCAGTGAGCGAATCCACTGGCTAATCAGCTATATATATATATATATATATAGATAGATAGATAGATAGATATATGTGTATGTATGTAGATATACAAATATGTATATATATGTATATATGTTTATATATATGTAGATATACAAATATGTATATGTATATATATGTATATATGTGTATATATATGTAGATATACAAATATGTATATGTATATATATGTATATGTGTCTGCATGTGTATATATATATATATATATATATATATATATATATATGTATGTGTATATATATGTTGATATATGTATATATATGTGGATGTGTATATGTATATATTTATGTATATACACTATGTTTATGTATATACAGTATATGTTTACATAACCTCTTTAACACACTACTTCTCCGCTGCGAAGCACGGGTATTTTGCTAGTTAACTATATTTGTGCTTAAAAACTTAAAATATATATTTACATACAGTTTGTACAGTCTGGAACTGATTAATTGTATTTACATACAATCCTATGGGAGAAATTGCTTCGGTTCACGACCAAATCGGTTTACGACCAGAGTTTTGGAACAAATTATGGTCATGAACCAAGGTTCCACTGTATTCTTTTCGGCTATGACGCACGACCGCATCCACCATCGCAAACTGTTTTACACGCAATGGTCTTAGAGTTGGTGGACAGGTCTCCGTGAGTTTCTCTTGCGAGCGGGCACATGACCAGGCGGTGTGTATACTTCGAGAACGAGGGTTGACGCGGCAGGACTATCTAAGAAGAGGCATGTTTGTCACGGATGTGAATCGCTGTATGCAGCGTGTAAAACAGTTTGTTTGTCGCGGATGTGAATCGCTGTATGCAGCGTGTAAAACAGTTTCCGAGGGGTATCCCATGGTCTTACAGTTGGTGGGAGGGTCTCTCTCAGTTGTTCTTGCGACCGGGCACATTACCAGGCAGTGTGTATGCTTCGAGTGCGAGGGTGGACGCGACAGGACCATCTAAGAAAAATCATGTCGCAGATGTGAATCGCTGTATGCGGCGTGAAGAACAGTTTGCGAGGGGTATCCCATGGTCTTGCAGTTGGTGGGCGGGTCTCTGTTAGTTGCTTTTGCGAGCAGGCACATGACCAGGCAGTGTGTATGCTTCGAGAGCGAGGGTGGACGCGCCAGCACCATCTAAGAAGAATCATATTTGTTGCGGATGTGAATTGCTGTATGCAGCGTGTAAAACAATTTGTTTGTCGCAGATGTGAATTGCTGTATGCAGCGTGTAAAACAGTTTGCAAGGGGTATTCCATGGTCTTAGCAGTGTCTATACTTCGATGTGAATCGCTGTATGCAGCATGTAAAACACTGTATTGTATGTTGCCCTCTCCAGAGTTGCATCTTTTCATTCACCTACAGTTGTATCCTCAAAACCAACCCCATTTGGACAACTGTGTCTTTCAGGAAGTGTTCACCCATCAATACATAATTATGCGGCATATGCTACGCCACGGGTTGGCTAGTTATGTAATAACTCGACTGGAGAGGCTAGTGAGTTCTTATGTGAGGAAGTGGCTTGGACTTCCAAAATGCTTCAGCAGCGTTGGACTCTACAGCGACAGAATTCTGTCACTGCCCATCCCTAGCCTGGTTGAGGAGTTCAGATGCGCAAAGGTGAGGCTGGACATGTCACTCACGGACTCTCGGGATTCCATAGTGAGAGGCGCTGCTCCCACCCTAGCAACAGGGAGGAAGTGGACCCCAGCCACAGCTGTGCTACAGGTCGAATCTGCTCTTCTCCATCGTGACGTGGTGGGTCACGTCCAACAGGGCAGAGAAGGCTTTGGTTTTGGAGCGGTAACACCTCTCTGGCAACAGGCATCTGCAACCGAACGTCAAAACCTGGTGGTAGAGGAGGTGCGTCAACAGAAGGAAGCAGCCAGGCGTGCCAGAGCTGTAGCGCAGGCCAAGCAGGTGCCGCTGGATAAATTGGGAGTGTGTTGAAAGGAGGAAACTCACATGGAGGGAACTCTGGGGAATGGAGTCCAACAGGCTGAGCTTCATCATCCGAGCCACATATGATGTGCTGCCTTCCCCCACAAATCTGCAGCTGTGGTTTGGAAAGGACCCATCTTGCCCCCTGTGTACAGTCCCAGCAACTCTTAAGCACATCCTGGTTGGTTGTAGGACTAGCCTTACTCAAGGCAGATACACATGGAGACACAACCAGGTCCTCAGGTGTCTAGCTGAGAAAGTTGAGTGCAAGAGGGAATCCATCAACGCCCAACCTTTCACCAACCAGGAGGTGTGCCAGGACCCACCAGCACTTGTCCGGGAGGGGGACAAGCAGAGGACTACCCATTCAACCCCAGATCTGGGACCGCTGAAGGTAGCCAGGGATTGGCAGATGCAAGCTGACTTGGGTCAGAGGCTCATCTTCCCTACAGAGATCGTAACAACTACTCTGCAACTAGACCTCGTCCTTTGGTCTAACTTCCGAAAACTTGCTTACGTCATCGAGCTGACGGTACCATGGGATGATGCCATTGAGGAAGCCTTTGAACATAAGAAGCTGCGGTATGCCAACTTAGCCGCTGAGGCGGAGGACAGAGGCTGGAAGATCAAGGTGCGCCTGGTGGAGGTAGGGTGTAGGGTCTTTGTTGCCAGTACAACAGTGATGCTGCTTAGAGAGGTTGGACTTAGGGGACAGGCCCATCGACAGGCTATCAGAGAACTGGCTAACACTGCTGAGAGGACCAGTCACTGGCTATGGCTGAAGAGGGATGACATCACTTGGGCAACTAAGGCGATTACCTAACCGCTAGACACAAGCCCAGGCTTGATCAACCTGTGGTGGGCCTGCCTCAACAGAGGGTGTCCTGTGATAAAAGGCCGAAACACCCGGTGAAGTTGAGGCACACAACTGATGATGTGTTCTGCTGGTAAAGCCTCTTGGCTGCCATTCTTCATAGCAACCATCCCTCAAGATTTCCCCCCATTAGAAGTGATGCAAATATCAGGGATTGTAACATCTAGTCCTTTCATTGAATCTGAATCACAAGAGCAGGACAAAACTCCTGAATAGGTTAACTGTCCTCTGCTGCTGCAATTAGTTTCAGTTACAGTACCAGAGGACTATGGGCATTCACTGCTGCAATGGGGTGGTCTTGGAGTATTTCATTTCTTATATAAATGGCTGCTATCAGGTGTACATTTTAAATTTGGTTCTCAAAACTGTATAATAGTTTCTAGATGTTAATTTATAAGTCAGGTGCCACGATGGCACAGTCGTAGTGCTTCTGCCTTGCAGTAAGGAGATCAGGGTTCATGTCCCGGGTCCTTCCTGCGTGGAGTTTGCATGTTTTCCCTGTGTATGTGGGTTTCCTCCAACAATCCAAAGACATGCAGGTTAAGTAGGTTGGCGATACTAATTTAGTCCCAGTGTGTGGATGGGGTTGTGTGTATGTGTGTTTTCGCCCTGTGATGGACTGGCACCCTGTCCAGCACCACTCATGACCCTGTTCAGGACTAAGCAGGTTAGAATATAACTAATTTATAAGTCATCCCCAGCACAACAAATACAGTATACAATGGAAATCTGCAAGGTTGACTATGTAGGGCATATGGAAAATTTACAAGCTGACCTAAAATATATACATTTGCACTCTTACTTCAGTATCATTATTCTGCTTTTACCATTTTAGGAACTGCACCCCCTAGCATATTACACATATTCACAATTTCCCAGACTTTCTAACTGTAACTTAATTGCCAATATTTGACAAATTAAATCTATTTAAGCACATCACTGGTCTTTTACATTCAATTAAACAGAGGTTCACAATTTATTGGCCACGTTTATTGCCCATGTGAAGAATACAGTGAAATTCTTACTTCAAAATTGGCCCTAGTGTGTGTGTGTGTGCATGTGTGTGAATGTCTGCCCTGTGATGGACTGGCACCAAGTCGTGGGATTGTTCCTGCCTTGTATCCAATATTTACTGACTTAGGCTCCAGATTCCCTGTGACACTGCATATGCAGGTTTGAAAATGGATAGATGGATTTTTCAAGAACAGAGAAGAGTGTGACTGCAGGCCTCCAGCAGGGATCACAGGGTCCTGTGGCAGGAGGAGTCACTGGGTGGGGGAGGGGGAGGTCTTCCGCTGGAGGTCTACAGGTGGACAAACATGTAACATGTTGCCACTCTATAGTGACATAATTCAGATTCGACCACTGATGAAGTATAAGGAAACAGGAAGTTTATTTGATGTAAAGTAAGTATGAATTACCACAGGAGGGGTACCAACTTTGAAACTATGATGTAAGGAGCCTTCAGTGAAGAACCCTCACAAGTCTATTGGGACCAATTAGGACAGCAAGTGATTGTATTTGTCCTGGTGTTAAAACAAATGTCACTAAAATTAAATGAATGTGTATACTGTACAGTGTTTGAGACAAAGTCTCAGTAGTCATGTAGAATATGTACTGTTAAGAATGAATGAAGTCCTCATAAAAGTTGTATCTATTATAATTATGATTTGTTTGACTGAGTAGAATAGCATTTTAATATTCTGCTGTTCTAAAATAAAATAAAAATGGAAAAAAAAGAAAGGAACTCGATAAAATTAGATGACATGCCCCCAGTTATGCAACCGCTATGAAGTTTTTATTTTTTATTTTTTTTTTGTTCTTTATTTCGCCTTATACAATTTCTTGTACAGTATTAGGAATTTGTTAGTTTTCGCACACCCCTTGGGGTCAGAGCGCAGGGTCAGCCATTGTATAGCGCCCCTGGAGCAATTACAGGTTAAGGGTCTTACTCAAGGGCCCAGCAGAGTAGGATCTCTTTTGGCAGTGACAGGGATTTGAACCGGCAACCTTCTGGATACCAGCACAGATCCTTAGCCTCAGAGCCACGATGTCTGAATGGCTGAAAATATCGATAGCAGTTTGGTTTGTACTTAAAGCTGAAGCGACACTTGCTTCAATCTGTTGTGGAGCTAAAGCATTCATCTTAACTTGCAAGACAGTAAAACAGCCTATGTATTCTGAATTATTTACTTCACTACAGCACAACACTGTCAATCGAAGATCTGTCTAGGTTCTACAAACTCGAACATGATTTTCAAAGCCGCTTATACTCCAGTTTAAGGTCACAGGTTGCCCCTGCTTATCCTGAAAGGACTGGACAGGTGTGAGGAAACAAAGCTTTAGAGGGATGCAGGTCTAGCTCAGAGGACACACACACACACACACTGGGTCAATATACTATTATGACGCTGACAAGTCGCATCAGCCAGAGAGGAGCCCCCTTTAGAATGAGCTGCCATTCCATTAAAAGCAGCAGGGGATGTAAAAACCTGAAGACAGCAAAGTCGCAAACACAACTCCACCAAGTGTCGCAGCGTCGAACAGACCTTTCTAAAAGAGCCATGTGAACAGCAAATATTTACTAATCAATACAGAAGCACGTTTTTAGCACCAACAAGGCTCACCATTAAAACCTAGAACTCAGGAACAGAGCGATGTAAATTTTGAAATAACTAACTCAAAGCTCTATGGACGGTAATGTGAAAATTACCTCAATTTTGAGTAGTCAAAAATTCAATCTCTTTTTCGTACTTGTTAATAATGTAATAAAGATGTGTCACACTTTAATTCATACTTTTAAAAGCTGCATGACCAGAATATGTGTATATTGTATATACATACATATAAGAATGTACTTGTCAGGTAAGATAAAAAATGAAATGTTAAAACGACTTGCCATGGACGCGTGCGCACTTCATTCCCGCCTATTTTTGTTTACTTCTGACTTTCAACTTGGTATTGTTTTCAATTGTTATGGTTTTCTTGTATTGCATTCAGCATGTCGAAAGGCATACGGGCAAGAGTACCTTGTCTTCAAGAAGTGCGCGTGTATCTGTGTCACCTCTTCTCCTGTACGTGTTGGACGCGCCGAGCGATGTACTCTTTATACGCGAGCGCAGTTTGGCAGATGCACGGACTGCGCATGCCTGACTTCCCGCAATCACGGGCACTTCCCAGCGCTCCCCTTTCCAGTCCTATTTAAAGTCAACACGTTCACTCAGCAGCACCCTGAAATATAAGGCAGATTCAGCAGCACTCACTTTCTCATAACGAAGTAGTGCCATCCACAATTCTGCTCTCTGATTTATTTATTTTTATTTTCGGTAGAGTTACTGGGCAGCTAGGTGTAATCTTCTAAATCTGAGCATCTGAACTGGAGATGACAGAAGGCATACTCGCTCCGAATGTAGAAAGGATTAATGGGTAAATGAATTTATTTAATGCACGGTGTCCACAAACACATAATCAAGTGAATGAATGAATAAAGTAAATGGTTTGATGAATGACTGAATGAACATGCCCAATGAGTAGTGTGTAGGAGGAAAAAATTTGAATGAATGGTAAATTAATGAATAAATTGCTGGTAAAAATGAATGCAAAGAATACGGTGAAAAAATAGGGTTCAACAAATGGCCCCAATGAATAGTATGGATGCAGTGAATAGTGTCTACAATTGTAGTGTTGAATGAATGAATGGAGTTACACATTGAATGATTAATTGCAATGACTGGTGTCTACAAGAGTAGAAATGAACGACTGAATCCAACGAATGAATGACTGAATCCAGTGAATAGTGTGTACAAGCAAAATGGGGCATGAATGAATATATCCAAAGAATTGTGTGAATGACTGAATGAATAAGCCTAACCAGTGGTTTGTGCAATGATGGGAATGAATGAGCCCAGTGAAAAGTGTGAATGAACGGCTAAATGTATGTTCCTAGTAAGTAACTTAAAAGCTTCTTATATTCTGATAATGCATATGGGGCACAGCATATGTAAGGATTAGTGTTGTGGAATAAACTTCATTCTATATTCAAATAAACCATTCTCGGGGACCATATGAAAATGAAGAACAATTTTTTATTTGCACAAACTGTAGATATGCACAAATGTCTCAGTCCACGGAGTTAGCAAACAAGAAAACAATTTATTCCCTTTTCTACTTTTCTGTTACCATTCAGATTACGTCATCTGACTCTTAGTATGCAGAATTTCATCATCTTATCCAATCAACTACAGCTACCAGTAACTTCATATGCATGTTGATTCTCCATTATTGTAAACTAGGGGGCTCCACCCCCTGCTCGCTTCACTCGCCAACCCCTGGTGTTGTGAAATTACAAAGAGCGTGATGTATGAATGAGATATAGCATAGTGTGAAGGTGTAGATGACGCATATAGGAAGCAAATAAAGTTGTCCATGTCCAAAAACGGGCTCAGAGAGGTAGATGCTAACTTTGTGTATGGTTTGTCCTTGTGATTTGTTGATGGTCATGGTCAAGGCAGGTTTAATGGGGAACTGTCGCCGTTTAAGTGTAAAAGGTAATTCCAGGTCAGAACTTGTAAGGTCAATTCTAGGAATTAGAACAGTATTGTTAGCATGTGATTCTGTAAGAAGTTTTGCTTCAATAACATTGTGTGGCATGGTGTTGACGACTAAACGTGTACCATTGTATAAACCCTGTTTAGTGTTAAGGTTTCTTAATAGCATGATTATTGTTCCGTTTTTAAGGCTAAGATTGTGTTGTGGTAATCCGGGTGGGTTAATAGTGTTTAAATATTTTAAGGGGAAATTAAGATGGTCATTGTCGTCATCAGAGTCAACTTTGTCAGAGGTTAGAAAGAGCTGTGCCACTCCAGGAAGTAATGAAATGACCTGGTTATTAATGTGATCAACATTAATATTTTTTGGACATAATATAGTTCGTTGTGTTAAAAGGGGTATTTGGTGTAATGAGATTGCTGTTCCAAATATCTCCGTAACTCTTTTGAAAGCAATGCCAATTGTCTGCGTATTTTAAGGTGGACTGAAGAATAGCCGAGCGCATGGTATGTGGAACAATAGCTAAGCACTGTGTAAAATCTCCTACTAATAAAAGTACCTTTCCTCCAAAGGGAATATTATTATTTATCAACGTTTGTAGAAGTTTATCAATGGTGTTGAGTAAGTGACTGGATGCCATTAGATGCAAAAGCAAATGAACTATTGTAGGATCTGTTAGTGTGGTCGTGGGTCCGAATCCTCCTTTTTGTGTATGTTTCGTGTGCTATGTCCGTAGTCTGTCCCGTTTCGTGTCCAATGGGTTTGTGTGGCGCTCGCGTCTGACTTCTTTTTTTGTGTGCTAGGGGGCGTTGCCTCACTTTATTTTATCTCTGTTAGTAGCGCCGGCGTCTGACTCCTTTTTTCTGTGTGCTATGGGCGCCTCATTTCTTATTTTACGTTGCTTTGCATCCGGTTTCCGTTGCTTGGAAGGGGGGTTTTGTGGGGGCGCCTGCGCAGTACGTCTTTTGCGTCCACGGCCCATGGCCGGATGTCCCCTGCGTCCATCCGGTTTACCATTCTCGGTTAGTAATATGGATATTGCTTTGTTAATAGAGGTGTCCTACGGGGTTTCCCATTGATCTTATCACCGCTTCACAATAGGAGTGTTTGGCTTTTCTCTCTAGTTTGTTCTCGCTTTTTAAGGGATTGTTCATTACGCATCTGCTTCATTTTAACCTTAGCAACTATCTTGGTGGCTCCTCTAAGACGAGGCAAAAGCCCCACATGCCCTAGCTTTAAGCCACGTTTAGTTAACCCTTTAGTTATCTTCAGTCCTTTTCTATATGCTTTTAATAATCCATTAGAACTTCAATTAAGTATGTGTTTATATGAAATTGTAAAAATGATCATGAATTGATTAAAAATATTTAATCAAAATACAACATTACCTCACATCATTAAATTTGCATTCTGGATCAACCATTTATTTCTTCAATTATGTGATATAAATTTCCTTATTCTGTTTGTTTGTTAATGCCAAATATGTTCAGGTAAAGAAGACAGACGTTTCTTGGTAAGGTAGTGCTACTCACTTATTATGGCACTAGAGAGGGGAAATGTTTTGTACATTGATTAGCATGTACAAGTAAAACTTTCACTGTACTCTGTACATGTAACAGTAATGGCTTGAATCTATTAAAAAGGGAGAGCAGAACAAATGATGACTTGAAATGTTGAAAGAATGAGTGAATGAAGGTTTGAACTTAATCGATGTCAGGTGTGAGTGGCTGAAGGAATGAGTGTAGTGAATAATGTCTAGGTGTACAGACCAAACGAATGAATGATCAAAATAAATGGAGGGTATGTTGATCAGGCTGGTAGCCTTAAGTATAAATCCAAGGAAATAGGAATATCTTTATGCAAAGAAGTACTTTTAAAGTTTGCAGTATTATAAAATTAACATTCCTGACAACATTTATTGTATATGAAAACCAACCAAAGAAATACTCCTTAAATTAACTCTTTAATACCCCATGTTCCTTTGTTATGTGTTGTTTCTGGCAGTTGCAAATGTGCTGGGGATTGTGGGGAAAGGTCACATCTTACAATGGCTTTAATATGTCTGAGTCTAGCCATCTACTGTAAGTTAGAAACCCTTTGAGGCATTCACCTTTATGTATCCTCACATTAGGACACTGTAGAGTTCCCAATCATACTGACACATAGTGATGAGCAAACCCTGCAGAATTCGCTTCGCCATAAGTCATGCAAAATCACAAAAATGCTTGCATACTTCACTAAACTCTACAAAATGATTAGAAGTCAGTGGGGAAGGAAGAACTGAACTACTTTTATAATGGTGCAGTGGTGTTGTGAGTGTCCCTGTGTGCTAGGAAAGTGACTGTCAACTATGCTAGACCAATTATTCTGGCCAAAAATGAAATGGAAGTTGTGAGGCAGCAATGCTAACCACTGCATCATCATTCTTCAACCACAACAAAAAGATGTAAATGGAACCATAACCACAAACAAGATAAAGTAAATGGCAAAAAAAAAAAATCTAACAATATGTAAAAAATATCTAAACAATACTGCACTCACAGAGTTCCAGTACTAGGGAATACACTGCGTTTCTCTTTCTGTTGTTTGAAGATGCAGATATTTTGCACTTTTTTCTTCCATGAAGAAGATAGAAATGCCTTGTAAAAGGTAAAAAATCTTTCATTATTATTATTATCAATTCACAGGGTTGCATGTGATTTCTTTACCTGGGACAAAGAGGGTCCTGAGGAGGAGGAGGGCTCGTTTAAGGCTTGTTCTGAGATTGTAGCTGGGCACATGGCTAATTTGCATGCACCACTGACCAGCACACAGAGCTCACTGTTACATGTCCAGTGGCAGTACTCAATATATTAATATGATCAGCTAACATATTCTTCAAATGAAAATATGGCAAGCTTTTTTAATTTATTTTTTTAAACACATGCAGGTCTGAAGGTTTGGAGTCCTGATCGGGTGATGCCATCATGCAAGCAGCTCCACAACAATCTTACAGTAGGCATGCATGAAAGTTCTGCACATGATTTCTACAGCTGTGTGTCACGCTGGCTTCACAAAGCATTATAGAGCACAGGGGAAGAAAATATTCGGCCAAGCAGGCCACAGCGTGAATTTCCAGGAAAATATTCTGCGAACAAGGTCATAGGTGAATACACCATATTTGCTGCAAAAAAACACTTTGTTAAATTTCGCTGATCAGCACTACTGAAGAGGTATGTTTTGGAAGTAAAAGGAAGCCACAGAGCAAACCTCACAAAAAAGAATCCAAAAGGCAAAACTGAGCCAGCACCCACTACTAATCAAATGGTGGAAGCAGCCATACTATATGTTTCTACAATTAATTCCTTTGATCTGTGTACTCTCAAGTCCGTAATTAACACTGCAGTCAGGGCTCCCTGGTTTTTCTGATGTTGGCAAGCAGGTAGATGAGCTCCAGTGTCAACAGAGTTTATGTAACTGTGTAAAAACAAAACTGAGGAAACCTGTATGGCAAGTGTGAAAACAAATCTGCGGTAGGTGGAAGGCAGTATCGCCAGTGACCTCTGAAGGAAGAAAACACATCAGATGAAAAAGAAGCTGTCACGACCTGCTGAGTGTTGATTTAGTGTCGCTGTGGGTGAAAGAAACAATCTTTTTTTTTTCAGCAGTAGCAGTTGAAACAATTTTAGCAACAAAGTGCTGCTCTTCCAAGCCCAACAAATGGAAATGGACAATGAAGTAAAAAAAAATAAAAGCTGAACTGATTGGCAATAAGGCAAAGAGGTGAGAATCTGCTGAGATTCTTTAAATAAACAGACTGTGCTGATATATGATTTAACTTCCTTTTTTGTTTAATCAATGACTTTAAATAACATTGTAGTGTGTGCTGACAGCCTCGTCCCATGAACTCGTGTCATTCTCTTCCAGACTGTTGAGCATGGTACATATTAGCTGTAGTTGGTGTTGAGCATCATCATATTATAAGAAAGCTTGCCTTTCAGAGAGCCCACCTCATTTGGTTGCAGTGTCAGTTGTGTATAGGTTCCATCATGAGAAAGCCAACATTACTGCATCGGCTAGTGGCATATGGAGATCAGTAAAATCAAGTAATAGAACTAGACGGTGGATATCCAGAGAACAATGTCATAAAGTAGCATCTATATTCATTACACCTAACTATAAAGAAAGCCTCAGAAAGGGAGATGACAGCTCACTCAGTGGAAGTTTCCCTGTCACTTACTTAGACTGAATGCACCCTACCACCTTGGCACAAGAACACTGTAACTCACTTGCTTATACCAGGGTGCTCCAGCAGAGGTTTACAACTGGAATTCACAGCAAAGCAGCAGTATGTACAGCTTGCACCCAAACATAAAGTGAGCAGTTAGAGCCACCAAATTGCTTTCTAATTTCAGAGCTTCTAAAGGAATCAAGGGGAACCTGTCTTTCATATTTCTATCCATTACTTGCTTGAAGACAGCTAAAGCTCATGCACCAAAGGCACTGGTTTAGGACTGCTAAAGAAACACAGCTCAGCTACACCCCAAGTTAGCATGACATGTTCAACCACCCAAGATAAGTCTGTTTATCATCTTCTGATATTGTGCATAGAGGAGCCACATCACAACATGGTGGGCATCTCTTCATGCATGCCTAACCAGAACCAGGAAATACTTTTTACTCTCCTTTCTGGACTGGTGCTAAATCTAGGTGGGGTTCTCCAATTCACTTTATTGACAATGATGCCATCATTTTATTTGTCCAGCCCATAATTTAGCTTTGCGGCACTAAGATACAGATGACAGAGATAAGGTGGGTTCCACCTTGGCCTGCAGGAAGACTGAAAAAGTAGTCGTGTTGAGGATGAAATGACAAAACATCCCTGGGACTACCAGATATTTTCATTATCTTAAGATACAGACCAAAGACATTTAGAAAGAATGCTTACTCCAGTGGCTTTAAATTGAATTAAACAGATTTTAAATTGTCATTTTATGTTATGTCATGCATCCTGGAGGCACAGTGCCTTAGCTGTCTCCAAACTACATTAAAGTTACTGTATATAAGAGGCACCTCCACCTTGGGGAGGCTTTAGTCAGCCCAATCACAATACAGTGGAGAATAATAGGCCAATAAAGCCCAACACACACTTACCCTTCAGATATCTGCAAACCCAATAATATGATGTCTTCCCATAAATAAATCAAAAGACCATATGCAGTGCACACAGTCAAGAGATGCAGTATGCTGTGCATCAAACAAATTCTGACTTCCAAGTATACCTGCCATTGAGTAATTAAGGGAGGCCAGTCTCTGTTAGAAGAAGAAGCAGAGAGCCGGACTGCTCAGAAGCTAGGAACTATGGTGGTGATGCAGGACCAGATTGAGTAGTCAGGAGCAACGTGATTAGCAAAAAAATAACAAGAGTTGTAGGGCAATGGATTTGGTCTAGAAGCACACAAATACTGGTGGTGTGATCCCCATTACCATTTGGTGCCAACAAAGTTGATGAGTAGAAGACTTGTAAGAGAGTGGTTAGGTTTTTATGGGAGGTATTTTCTGCAAAAATTAAAAAGAAAATGAAAATTACTGCACACAAAAATGCTACAAAAATCACAATTAAAATGAAACAACCCCATTTGCAATTTCATTTTCAGCCTGAATAGCAATGAAGCTGCAAAAATGAAAGGTAAAACGCAAATAAACACTGGCGCTACCTGCTGCTCATTGAATTTTCTTTTTCCACTTTGCATTTTCAAGTTTTCAACATGCAAATAGTGTTCACTTTCCACTTCTGTGAATAAATGTAAACTACAGTATGATGTAATAAGGGCTAATTTCTGTCGCCTCAAATATTGCAATTACATTGCACATTAATTTCTTCAGAACTACAATTATGCATGGTCTTTGGATTTTGCGAGACAGTTTTGCAGTGAAGCTTGCAGTATGGGGTGAAAAGATCAAAATCACATGAATTAGGCACAGTTGAAGTGAGAAGTATTCTATCAATCAAAGTAGCTCTATAGCTATAAAGGACAAGGAATTGTGGGAAACTGAGGTATAAATCCCCGCCCATTGACCCATGATATTTGCATATTGAGAACTTGAAAATGAAAATGCAAAGTGGAAAATGAAAATTCAATAAGCAGCAGGTGGCGCCAGTGTTTATTTGCATTTTACCTTTCATTTTTGCAGCTTCATTGCAGTTCAGGCTGAAAATTAAACTGCAAATGGGGTTGTTGCATTTTAATTTTAATTTTTGCAGCATTATTATGTGCAGACTTTGAAAATGAAATTGCAAAAGAGAGACTGCATTTTTCACTTTATAATTTTCATTTTCATTTTAATTTTTGCAGAAAACACCTCCCATAAGGTTTTGGGCCTTATCAATGCTCCTAACAAAGACAAAACCAAGATCTTCTACATGGATTATCAGAGGTTCTGTGAACTCCCTTAACCACTCTCTCTCACTTCTGTGGCTGGAAAAAAACACAACACCCCATTATTCAATCTCAAGAGTTCACAGTTTGGTTAACTTTCACAGCCTATTGGCAAATCACAGTTACTCCTAAGTGCAGGCACAAGATTGACTTTACCTATATACAAGGACTGTGGCAGCTCAGGATCATGCTGTTCGAGCCTTCCAATGTTTCAGCTATGTCATTTAGAATAATTGCAGACTTGTGACTTCACAGATCAGCATTAGGGCAACCACTTCACCTCACCAAAGTGGGCAATGCTAACAGTTCATTAGTAGAATAGCTGCAGCAGGTACCCCATAACTTTGCTGACCAGATGTGGAAATTTGATGACCACCATCTCACACCTGACCATGCTGAGTTTCAGAAACAAAGAAGAATTCAGACTGAGAGCTGGTTGCATCATTTGGGCCACCAGCCATGGTCTACCACACCAGCTATGTATCCTATTTCAGGTGTGGATGGGCCCAAAACACAACCACACTACCAGACACTACTGGTCTCAAAGGGCCATAGGCAGCAGACTGACAACAGTAGGAAGCTATATTGCGGTCAAGAGTCTATACAGGCTGTATCAGCCATTTTTGTTAAGGATTAGGTGGTGAGTAGAATTATACATCTGCTACAGTGAATCCTGTAACATCTGAGAAAGGCGTTGTTGACCAAGTTCTTGCTGCCTTTCCATAAATCTACTTCAGGATGCCAATGGGGTGAGTTGGCCTCGACATCCTTGGGCCATTCCCAAGGGCTGTATTTGGCAACTGTTTACACATACTGCCAAACTCCAATGACCACTTTGCTAGAAGACCTGGTGCCAGATCTTAATTGAGCATCTCTTGTAGGAAATGTTATGCCATTTTAGAGTGTTAGAGGGGCTCTTTGGTTATCTGGGGTATAATTTTTAAAAGACAAAGATACAGAATACAGGATGATAAATACTTTTGTTCCCTAAGAATATGAAAGAGGAAGATCACCCTGTAACCCCCCACTGAAGTTCAATCGGATGAATGTCCTTCAGCCAAATTACCCTACTGGCCTCTTGATCACCAGCTCCTCATTTTACATATACTATATACAGTACTGGTAAAGTCATACAGTCATCTACCATGTGTATTAAAATGGCTTTCACTAGGCTGGCAATATGAGCCCTACTGGATGTACTCCCTTTCTTCTCAGATATTCTGAAGTACACATGCAATTGACGCATGAAAATGGAATGAAACTTAAGACAGCCAAATGTATCCGTGTGACACATATTTTTAGGGCAACCCCTCCTGATTGGATATTAAGCATCACTGATGCAAATAACCATTGGATGTCCCCCTCAACAGAGCACTAGAAAGTCCATCTGATGGAGGACACCAGGCGTTGCTGAAAGCGTATGCAGCTTTGCACTTCTGTTCTCTGAGTGACCCTCTACAGGGGACTACAGATGTAACGTTGACCTGTCTTTGTCCCAGCAGCACATGAGCAATTGAGCATACCTATAAATTTTCAGCTAGCTAGGTCCAAAGCATCGTCAGATGGCATGCCTGTCAGACCTCCTAGTTCAGAGGGACATAGACAAGACAGCACCTTTGTTGTAAATAGGATAATGCTACTGACTTAGGTGGGTTGATGGAATGGCAGATCCTTGAGGCTGGGGGCTATATAGTAGCCTGACCAAAGTAAATATAGAAAATTAATGACTGTTCTAATATTCAAATAATCATTCTAGGTGACAAGCACCATATTTAAAAATCAAATCCTTTCTTTGTACCATTTTCCATGCCAACAATTATTAACAAAAACACTTATTTCCCTAAAGAGAACAAACATGTAAGCAAGCAAACAATGATTAACTCACCATATTATTATTATAGTCCTGGAGCTGGCATCTGCTTGCTTTGTGGTTTTAAGAGTTCAAGTGCTGTCCTCAGGTGGTCGCATTCATCTAATGCCAGGATGTGTGCAACAGTAGATTCCAGGGAACAAATGGAGCCCACATATTGTAATAAAATTCCGCACAGGATCCATCTCTTTATTGCGTGTTGTTTTATGAGCTAATGAAGATGTTTGAAATCTTCCAGAGCTATTATTTACCACAATAATAGCTCTTACACAGCATTTTTGAGCTCAGTCCACACTTGAATGGTTTCAGAGTTCATATGGTATTGGCTACTTCAAATTCCTGAGGATACATGAGAAAATTCTTGCCAATGTAAGATATGAAGCCAAGTAGAATTAGCATTTGAACTTGGTAACAGATGTTACATTGCATGTTACTATAGAAGAAAGTTTGTAACTTTCTTAATTTACATTCTTACTTGTGACACATAAGTCAACATCTTTTACCACATTCAAATGCTGAACGGCTTCATATCTTACACTGGCAAGGATGTGCTAGTAGCAAATGTCTGTAACAGTGTAACATGCAGTGACACACATATGCTCTGGGTGCACTGAAATGTCATGTGTTTAGTTTTTAATCCAACTACTGCACTAAACATGTAAGATAACAGAATTCTAGCATTAAAAATGAAATATAAAGGTGCAGGAATTACAATTACTTCTGTAAACACATTCTAACACTTTACGTCCACTTTTCATAGTGTGGGTCACATGCTGAGTACAACATTTTAAGTCATCGTGTGCTCAGTGAGAGCCTAATATTATTCATGTGGAACTTTCAGTTGCTCCTATTCCAGCCAGGGGATGGCATAATCACTGCATGCCCAATCAACAAATATACTGAAGAGCATTTCTAGTTAGATATCCCCTAATATCACCAAGTTCTTCACCCTATTACTGAGAGTGAGCCTAGTAGCTACATTTTACATGGTTATACTTATGTCCTCATTTCTTGGTTAATACCCAGAGCTCATGACTATTGTTAAGAATGGAAAGGTATACTAACAGGGACATCAAAAGTCCTAGCCAAGGATTTAGCTCCTGCTTCACTACCACACTGCCTAATAAACTGCCACCACTGCAATCTCATGATTACTTCTAAACTTGCTCATAAACAAGATCTTCTTCCACTTGACGCAAGACCTTACATCTTTCCTGCAGGAATGGACTACTCTTTTTCTAGAGATGTCCATGACCTCAGATGTGGAGGTATTCATTCTCACTCCATCTGTATCAAACACATCTACAAACCATTCCAGTGTGTGCCAGAAATCACAATCTGATTAAGTCAAGAAAACACATCACCTAAAGAACAGCAAATATGTAATCTCAGGACCCCAAAGTGGATACTATTCAAACCCTGCCTATGCCTTGATACCCTGTCCATGTAAACCATTAACTGGAGAAGAGGAACAATGCAATCCTGGCAGAGACCCCAGTCACATTAAACAGACTCAAAGTAAACACAGCTCTTACTGCATAAAAATAGCACAATGCAGCAACCTTCAAACTTCACACTTTCATACTAAAGATCTTCTCCAGGATGCAGATCTTATGAAGATGGAAAGTGAACTAATCTAAAACAGATGCATCCACAATGTGTTTTGAGGACTTCAGAGATATCCATTGGGGTATTCCATGTGAGATAACTCACCACTGGGTAGCCTCCTCCTAGGTATTTGACCTTTGCATGGCGGATAGGCTTGTGCACTGTAGTGATCCTAACCCTGCTAAACAGTTATAGCAGGAGGAGTAGAGCAAAGAGGAGCTCATTTTCCCTCCATACCTCTTATAATTCTCTGTAAAGCAAAGTTTTCTTTATCCAAAAAAAAAAAACAGGTGGGGTGTTTGCCAGCAGGCATCTGTTGATTGCGTGACTCATATAACCCAGTCACCATCAAAAGGATTCACAGCCTGGCAGGCAACATGATCTCAAGGCAGGTCAGCTGTAGTACCAGTGGGATGCCAGAACATTTAGAATGAATGCAGACATTTTTGTAAATTACCTTCATTAAGGAAAAAATTTGGACGTGAGCATCAGTAGGTTTTGCGCCCTAGGAACCAAGTTACCCAAACTATTCTATAACATTTCAGTAATTAGTTACTGCTCTGATGCTGATCTTTCTGATCATAAAATAGGTCATTACAATGATAACTGATGAGAAGAGTTCATAATTAGCTGCAGAATTACGGTATTTGAGAGTTCCTCTAGAGTGCCTCTTTCTCTTGTATGATTTGGCTCAAAAACTAATCAGCACATCGACATCTCATAAAAGGCTTAAGTTTCAATGTTAGGTATTTTTCTGTCCAGCTGTTTTAGCTCTGGACAGTCCTCAAGAAACTGTGACACACAGACACACCCATCATCGAGATATCAATGTTTTCAATATGAGGGGACCCTAAAACACTGAGATCTGTTGAAAATCAGAGACTGAAATTTTTGATGAATGTAAAGATTTGGCTCCTCTCCAACAGATAGGTGGAAAGCAAAAAAACTACTTGTTAAAAGCTCTGGGAATTCTCTCTCTCTCTCATATATATATATATATATATATATATATACTTTATAAACTATTTTTTTCTATCTTTTATTATTAGTTGGTTCTAAGCAGTAAAGTAGTTAATATTGCTGCCTCACAGGTCACATCGATTGTATTTCAGTTCTGACCTGAGTGCTGGAAGTGTGAACTTTAGATGTTCTCTTCGTGTTCACATCCCAAGCCTACAATGGACTGGCAACCCATCCAGGATGTGCTCCATATTTGTCCTCAGTGCTGCCACAATAAGCTCTAGCACTGTGCTGAAATATATACCTGTTAGTGACAAGAATATTTGTTAAAATAAAAGTAGGTCTTCAATGAGATTATCAGTTTGTACTTCAGAAAACTTTAAATACTTTAATTGCTTTAAAAAACTTTACCATGTAATATTAGCAAAGTGGGCGGCACGGTGGCAGAGTGGGTAGCGCTGCTGCCTCGCAGTTGGGAGTCCTGGGGACCTGGGTTCGCTTCCCGGGTCCTCCCTGCGTGGAGTTTGCATGTTCTCCCCGTGTCTGCGTGGGTTTCCCTCCGGGCGCTCCGGTTTCCTCCCACAGTCCAAAGACATGCAGGTTAGGTGGACTGGCGATTCTAAATTGGCCCTAGTGTGGGCTTGGTGTTTGTGTGTGTCCTGCTGTGGGTTGGCACCCTGCCCGGGATTAGTTCCTGCCTTGTGCCCTGTGTTGGCTGGGATTGGCTCCAGCAGACCCCCGTGACCCCTGTGTTCGGATTCAGCGGGTTGGAAAATGGATGGATGGATATTAGCAAAGTATTTAGACCACTCTAACTTGCATGCTTTTTGTGGCTGCTGTAGTTTTGCTCCTGCTAGTCTTTTATTTAGGCATCAGCCCTGCATTCCAGCAAGCACAACAAGCATCACAGCAGGTTGATTCACTTTTTTAGGCTGTTTGTGTAGGTTTGAACCTGGCAGCAGGCTTCACTTCCAGGTGTAGAGCAACTTGAACACAAATAGACCAAGTAACCTCCACATGCTACGCACCCCATAGAGCATTGAGGCCATCAAAAACAGTAAGGTGGCAACCCTGTGCATTCTGTTGCCACAAGTCTCCAGTCCCTGCTAAAAGTAATAATATTTAATTCAATGGGATAAACTGCTTTTTGTAGTCTTCATACCAACATGAACCACACCTTTACCAGGTATTCATCATACGATGTTGGTAAAGATGTGGAGGGACTGATGGGTTCAAAGATGGCTGATATGACCCATTATTTACTAGCTTCATCATGACTCAGGCGTGGCCGCGAGTGGCAGCCTTTCCAGCAGCTCCGTGTACGACTTTATCTTTCTACCTTTTTCTCCATTTCATTGATCACTCCTACCACTTTCTTTTACTTGGACTCGTTCCCTGGACACTTTTTACTACTTTTTACTACTTGGACATTTATTACACGCAGAGACTCGTCTATTCAAGTAGTCAACGTCAAGTGCTGAGAACAAAGGCCCATGCCGGTGTGGTTCCCTATTTACCTGACAAAGTAAGAGGGTCGTATCGTGGCAGCAGAGTCCTACTCCCACTTAGACAGAGGCAGTGGTGCTGTAAGAATTATGTTTCTGGACTTCTCTAGTGCCTTCAACACCATCCAACTCTGCTCCTTAGGGACAAGCTGACAGAGATGGGAGTAGATTCATACATGGTGGCATGGATTGTGAACTATCTTACAGACAGACCTCAACATGTGCGTCTCGGGAACTGCAGGTCTGACATTGTGGTCAGCAACACAGGAGTGCCTCAGGGGACTGTACTTTCTCCAGTCCTGTTCAGCCTATATACATCGGACTTCCAATGCAACTCGGAGTCCTGCCACATGCAAAAGTTTGCTGATGACACTGCTATCGTGGGCTGCATCAGGAGTAGGCAGGAAGAGGAGTATAGGAACCTAATCAAGGACTTTGTTAAATGGTGCGACTCAAACCACCTACACCTGAACACCAGCAAAACCAAGGAGCTGGTGGTGGATTTTTTTTAGGAGGCCCAGGCCCCTAATGGACCCCGTGATTATCAGAGGTGACTGTGTGCAGAGGGTGCAGACCTATAAACACCTGGGAGTGCAGCTGGATGATAAATTGGACTGGACTGTCAATACTGATGCTCTGTGTAAGAAAGGACAGAGCCGACTATACTTCCTTAGAAGACTGGCATCCTTCAACATCTGCAATAAGATGCTGCAGATGTTCTATCAGACGGTTGTGGCGAGCACTCTCTTCTACGCGGTGGTGTGCTGGGAAGGCAGCATAAAGAAGAGAGACGCCTCATGCCTGGACAAACTGGTGAGGAAGGCAGGCTCTATTATAGGCACGGAGCTGGACAGTCTGACATCTGTGGCAAAGCGATGGGTGGTGAGCAGGCTCCTGTCAATCATGGAGAATTCACTGCATCCACTATACAGTGTCATCTTCAGACAGAGGAGAAGCTTTAGCGACAGACTGCTGTCATTGTCCTGGTCCACTGACAGACTGAGGAGATTGTTCCTCCCCCACACTATGCGACTCTTCAATGGGGTAAACATTGACATTACACAAAGTTATTGTCTGTTATACCTGCATTTTTATTACTCTTTAATTTATTGTTTTTTTATCAGTATGCTGCTGCTGCTGGAGTATGTGAATCTCCCCTTGGGATTAATAAAGTATCTATCTATCTATCTAGGTTAGGCAGAGATGTTGGGATATACTTTTCTGTGACAGTTTGTATTTGTAAATTTGTGCAAGTCTTCTGAGTTTGTCTTCACTGTAAACCTATCACCTCCTTGCTGGCAGTCCATGCTGAACATCTGGACTGATGACACAGTAATGTCAAAGTTAGTTCTGTTCTTGCCGCTAATCTCCCAGGTGGAGACAATTACTAAGCTTCTGTGTGGGTGCTATACTATAAATTACTTACAAATTGATAAAAATGTTACCTCTGGAAAATTTCCAGACCACCGGAATGTAAAATAGCACCACTCACTATGGAGTTCTCTAATTGGATGGTATGCAGCAGGGCTTGTGTTTAATACCATAATCACAAAAGGCCTTTTGTCTCCCAAAGGCTTACTACACAAAGCTGAAATAATGCCTTCAATAACATATATGAAATGTTCTTGATGTAAGATGGAAATAGCAGGGGATATCGAAAAAAAAAAGTACCAAGAAACATACTGTACATAATTACACTAAATATATGTAATAGACAAAATACTGTACAGTTGTGCTTGATAGTTCGTGAACCCTTTAGAATTTTCTGTATTTCTACATAAATACAGCCTAAAACATCATCAGATTTTCACTCAAGTCCTAAAAGTAGATACAGAGAAACCAGTTAAACAAATGAGACAAAAATATTATACAGTGGTGTGAAAAACTATTTGCCCCCTTCCTGATTTCTTATTCTTTTGCATGTTTGTCACACAAAATGTTTCTGATCATCAAACACATTTAAACCATTAGTCAAATATAACACAAGTAAACACAAAATGCAGTTTTTAAATGATGGTTTTTATTATTTAGGGAGAAAAAAAATCCAAACCTACATGGCCCTTGTGTGAAAAAGTAATTGCCCCCTTGTTAAAAAATAACCTAACTGTGGTGTATCACACCAGAGTTCAATTTCCGTAGCCACCCCCAGGCCTGATTACTGCCACACCTGTTTCAATCAAGAAATCACTTAAATAGGAGCTGCCTGACACAGAGAAGTAGACCAAAAGCACCTCAACAGCTAGACATCATGCCAAGATCCAAAGAAATTCAGGAACAAATGAGAACAGAAGTAATTGAGATCTATCAGTCTGGTAAAGGTTATAAAGCCATTTCTAAAGCTTTGGGACTCCAGCGAACCACAGTGAGAGCCATTATCCACAAATGGCAAAAACATGGAACAGTGGTGAACCTTCCCAGGAGTGGCCGGCCGACCAAAATTACCCCAAGAGCGCAGAGACGACTCATCCGAGAGTCACAAAAGACCCCAGGACAACGTCTAAAGAACTGCAGGCCTCACTTGCCTCAATTAAGGTCAGTGTTCACGACTCCACCATAAGAAAAGAGACTGGGCAAAAACGGCCTGCATGGCGGATTTCCAAGACGCAAACCACTGTTAAGCAAAAAGAACATTAGGGCTCGTCTCAATTTTGCTAAGAAACATCTCAATGATTGCCAAGACTTTTGGGAAAATACCTTGTGGACTGATGAGACAAAAGTTGAACTTTTTGGAAGGCAAATGTCCCGTTACATCTGGCGTAAAAGGAACACAGCATTTCAGAAAAAGAACATCATACCAACAGTAAAATATAGTGGTGGTAGTGTGATGGTCTGGGGTTGTTTTGTTGCTTCAGGACCTGGAAGGCTTGCTGTGATAGATGGAACCATGAATTCTACTGTCTACCAAAAAATCCTGAAGGAGAATGTCCGGCCATCTGTTCGTCAACTCAAGCTGAAGCGATCTTGGTGCTGCAACAGGACAATGACCCAAAACACACCAGCAAATCCACCTCTGAATGGCTGAAGAAAAACAAAATGAAGACTTTGGAGTGGCCTAGTCAAAGTCCTGACCTGAATCCAATTGAGATGCTATGGCATGACCTTAAAAAGGCGGTTCATGCTAGAAAACCCTCAAATAAAGCTGAATTACAACAATTTTGCAAAGATGAGTGGGCCAAAATTCCTCCAGAGCGCTGTAAAAGACTCATTGCAAGTTATCGCAAACGCTTGATTGCAATTATTGCTGCTAAGGGTGGCCCAACCAGTTATTAGGTTCAGGGGGCAATTACATTTTCACACAGGGCCATGTAGGTTTGGATTTTTTTTTCTCCTAAATAATAAAAACCACCATTTACAAACTGCATTTTGTGTTTACTTGTGTTATATTTGACTAATGGTTAAATGTGTTTGATGATCAGAAACATTTTGTGTGACAAACATGCAAAAGAATAAGAAATCAGGAAGGGGGCAAATAGTTTTTCACACCACTGTACTTGGTCATTTATTTATTGAGGAAAATGATCGAATATTACATACTGTATTTGTGAGTGGCAAAAGTATGTGAACCTCTAGGATTAGCAGTTAGATTGAAGGTGAAATTAGAGTCAGGTGTTTTCAATCAATGGGATGACAATCAGGTGTGAGTGGGCACCCTGTGTTATTTAAAGAACAGGGATCTGTAAAAGTCTGCTCTTCACAACACATGTTTGAGGAAGTGTATCATGGCATGAACAAAGGAGATTTCTGAGGACCTCAGAAAAAGAGTTGTTGATGCTCATCAGGCTGGAAAAGGTTACAAAACCATCTCTAAAGAGTTTGGACTCCACCAAACCACAGTCAGACAGATTGTGTACAAATGGAGGAAATTCAAGACCATTGTTCCCCAGGAGTGGTCAACCAACAAAGATCACTCCAAGAGCAAGGCGTGTAATAGTCGCTGAGCTCATAAAGGACCCCAGGGTAACTTCTAAGCAACTGAAGGCCTCTCTCACATTGGCTAATGTTCATGTTCTTGAGTCCACCATCAGTAGAACGCTGAACAACAATGGTGTGAAAGGCAGGGTTGCAAAGAGAATGCCACTGCTCTCCAAAAAAACATTGCTGCTCGTCTGCAGTTTGCTAAAGATCACATGGACAAACCAGAAGGCTATTGAAAGAATGTTTTGTGGACGGATGAGACCAAAATAGAACTTTTCGGTTTAAATGAAAAGCGTTATGTTTAGAGAAAGGAAAACACTGTATTCCAGCATAAGAACCTTATCCAATCTGTGAAACATGGTGGTGGGTAGTATCATGGTTTGGGCCTGTTTTGCTGCATCTGGGCCAGGACGGCTTGCCTTCATTGATGGAACAGTGAATTCTGAATTATATCAGAGAATTCTAAAGGAAAATGTCAGGACATCTGTCTATGAACTGAATCTCAAGAGAAGGTGGGCCTTGCAGCAAGACAACGACCCTAAGCACACAAGTCGTTCTACCAAAGAATGGTTAAAGAAGAATAAAGTTAATGTTTTGGAATGGACAAGTCAAAGTCCTGACCTTAATACAATCGAAATGTTGTGGAAGGACCTGAAGCGAGCAGTTAATGTGAGGAAACCCACCAACATCCCAGAGTTGAAGATGTTCTGTACGGAGGAATGGGCTAAAATTCCTCCAAGCTGGTGTGCAGGACTGATCAACGGTTACCGGAAACGTTTAGTTGCAGTTATTGCTGCAAAGGGGGGGTCACACCAGATACTGAAAGCAAAGGTTCACATACTTTTGCCACTCACAAATATGTAATATTCGATCATCTTCCTTAATAAATAAATGACCAAGTAGGCTATAATATTTTTGTCTCATTTGTTTAACAAGTTTCTCTTTATCTTCTATTTAGGACTCGAGTGAAAATCTGATGATGTTTTAGGTCATATTTATACAGAAATATAGAAAATTCTAAAGGGTTCACAAACTTTGAAGCACAACTGTATATTCTTTTGTATGAATCCTGACTATTTCAATTCAGGATCTCAGCCAGCTAAGCTTATCTTGGCAGCTCTAAATACAATGCAGGAACAATCTCTGAATGGTACCAGTACAGCAGAGTGTATACTCAAATAAGCATTTACTTTATTTATACCAAACCAACATAAGGACATGAAGTAAACTAACATGCAGATTTATAAGGTGTGGGTGGAAACCTTAGAAAAAAAGGAAGACAACTAGTAAAAAAAACAGACACTTGCAGCACATTACAACTCCGTACAAACAGTAATGGAGTCAAAAAAATGAAGCTGATTTATTAAACTGTTTCGAATTAGGGATGACCATACATGATGAGACACTGTATTTCAATGATTTCAAAATTGAACATTAGTAAATAATGGCTACTTGCACACCTGATTGACTGTGCTTTTACTGTGACATCTTGTAAGTTTTTTTTACTCTGTATGTAAAGCGACCTTGGGTTTGTGAAAGGCGCTCTATAAATGCAACTTATTATTAAAAGATGCAAATATATGGATAAACACAAACAAAACATAACAAATGGCCAGAGACTAGCAATAAGTAAAAAGTATATAAATAATTGCACTTATCAAGTTCCAATCAACACATTAGCTGTGTAACAAAGCAGAGGCTCCTTCCACTGTTTGAAATTTTCACACGGGAGGATGAAGATGATAGAAATGCCCTGTGAACAGTAATAAATCTTTCATCATTATTATCATTTCACAGGGTTGCATGTGTTTTCTTTCACAGGGACGGGGAGGGCTCCTGTATGTCTTGTTTTGAGATTGTAGCTGGGCATGTGGCTAATTTGCATGAATAATTAGCCCTGCACCACTGGAGGCCAGCATGGAGATATGTCCAGTGGCCGTACTCATAATATTCTCATTATTGTCAGCTAACATACACCTTCAAATGTAAATACTGTAAGTTTTTTTTTTTAAATGCATGCAGGGTGGAAGGCTGGAGTGCTGATAGGATGGTGACTTGAGGCAAGCTGCCTCACACTGCCCTTACAGTGCCCATGCATGAAAGTTCAGAGCATGGCTGCTACAGCTCTGTGATGTCACACTGGCAACGCAAAGCATCATGGGAAAAAAATGGCTGCAGGGCTAATTTCCAGGGAAATATTCAGAGAAAAAGGTCACCAGTGAATACAGCATAATTGCTGTGAAAAATGCTTCCACAAATTTTGTCAATCAACACTAATTCACACCTCCACAAAAATACTGCATGTTACAAATATTAATTTGAGGATTTTATGAAATGGATGCTGAAGGTTCATAGATATCTGCCATATTTTTTAGTCTTTGAAGATAAACAAAAACAATTATTTTTTAATCACATTTTGAAAACTATTTCAGATATCAGTGTTCTACAGTGAATGATACTGATCTGTACTTTTTACCTTTTGCTGTACTTGTGAAGTGCCATACACATTCAAGTTAAGTTTTAAGGAGTGACTGTTTCAGAAGTGAGAAAAAAATACTGTATATGAGGAGGAACTCTCAAAATCCTCAATTCTCACCAAGAAAACAAGTCAGAAAAAATTATAATCCAGTATGAATTTTCAGTTCATCCATTTTAAATTGCTTGTTAATATATACATACATAAAATGATTAATTAAATAATTAATGGCTTTGTTGATGGCACCATGTGCATTTTTTTCACTTCCAAGACCTTTATTTATCAGGCTCACAGAAAACTTGAATTAATCCTCACAAGAAAAACAACAAGATTGGAACACCGACTGAAGGGGACACCAGTTTATTATATTTCCAAAATTGTAGTAAACAGTGGAAAGAAACTGAAATCCCTAATAGAAATTCGCAACAGAATATACATGTTATTACAGATATGTACAAATAATTTTAATATGCAAAAATCTAAATTTATTTACATTACTTATAACATATAACTGCT
Source organism: Erpetoichthys calabaricus (assembly GCF_900747795.2). Lineage (NCBI taxonomy): Eukaryota > Metazoa > Chordata > Cladistia > Polypteriformes > Polypteridae > Erpetoichthys > Erpetoichthys calabaricus. The sequence goes on from NC_041394.2 coordinate 228,376,137, forward strand.
ACTGTTTATAGCAGTTTTAAAAAAATGTACATGATGATGATAAAACAATAAATAGTCTTCTTACATATGCATCATATTTTTCAAATATCTACATTAAAAATCATTTGGAAGGTTACCATTAATGTTACCATCTTTTTAAAAATTATATTTTTAAACGGCATTTAAAACTAAGATTATCCAGCTGGTTCTGCGCTTTGACCTTCTTGTGCAAATGGCTTGATAGGCACTTTACGTTTTTCCAGTCCATGTTGCAAGGTGTACATTGATGGACCCATGCGTACAATTTTTCCACTTCCAAGACATTCATCACCTTTGTATAAAACAGCAAACTGAAAGATAAAGACATGAGCTCTGTGATTTTTTACACTGTGCATGCTAAACTGTAAGAAACTGCACACAAATGAAATTGTTTACAGGACAAAATGACCAAAAACATAATTACAGAATTACTTAATTATAGCCTGCCATTTTTGTATTCTTCCATAAGATATGGATTTACAGGGTCATTATTGTCACATGTACAGTGGTAATAAACATGAAAACTGTTGCCACACTCCTGCGCCATGATTAGTGAGTATTACTGCTTTACCTCAAAACCGCTGTCTTCCTTGCCTTAAAACTTCTGTCTTCCTCATTTTATTATGTAAGGCCTATACTTCCCTGAGCTGGTATAATTTTCTTGACAATAAAACCATAAAACATTATGTTGAAAGTAATCTAACAAAAATTCTAAAAAAAATAAGGTCTATGGAAAAATATTCAATTTGCTCCAGTTAATCTGAAGATCCAAACCCATTTGTTTCTTGTCTTCATAATTTTAAATCACAATGGTACACTTGAACAAAAATGTTAAATAAAAAAGTTGTGATTATGATAAATGACTTAGAAATAACCACTGGACTGGAAAATGGTTGTTTTTTTAGTTTTATGAAATCACTGTATCATTGGGAAGACTATACCTTTTACTGAATTGTGTTTTATTGTTTGTGTATTGTTGTGCTTAAGAAAAAACAACACACAGCAACATAAAAAATAAAACCACTGCACTTCAGACAATTTCAAATTGACCATGTAATGGACTGCTATTTGCGTACAATGCTACTGGAATAACCTCCAACTCTGCCATGGCCCTGAATTGGATTAAATGAGTTTAAGAAAGTAGTTGTTTATTGAAAGATAATCAGGCTAATGTGCACAAAGTTTGCTTGCTTATTAATGGATCATCACGGGGTCATCAATGAAACTTTTTGTACTTGTTTAGTGCCACTTAAGCAAGCACTGTTTAAAAACTATTTTATTAAAAGCGAGGCCAAATGAAATATTAATATTAGTGTACATGTGACCCTGTGAATGCTCTGTAGGTAAGTTAGCGTGACACTCTTAAAATCATAGCAAAAGCAAATCCTAAAATTACATTTTACAAGGGATGGGATGATTTATTAATGAATACAAAAAATATGTAATCAGTCTACTTAGTCTAATAGTCGATCTATTTCTTAAATTTTATGAATGTGGTAAATACATCTGTAGAAAAATATGGACATGTCAAGATCTGAATATCATTTAAACAGTATTTATAAAGATGGTAAAATATAACAAGCATCATGCTACATTTACATTTTGTAGTCCACTGTATAAATTTAAATATGTAAATGCAAATGTTGCAAATGGAAAAAATGTAGGTACAACCCTACATTTACCACTGCCTTAAATACCTAAAATAAGGATGAGGCTCATATGATTAAAACCCCATTAGAGATGATCTTGAAGGAACTTATCTTATTTAAACCTTAGACCAGGGCTATTCAATTACAAATGTAGTTGGGCTACATTTTCAAAACAAGCAATTTAGCTGGGCCAGACATTTTCAGCAGCCGGTAAGCAGCAGGTAATGACAAATTCTAAATCAATACAAATGAATGTACCGTATTTAAAAACAAGTAATGTTTATTCATCGTTTCCCATTTAAATTTGGTCACATCTGCACCGGCAATCGGAAGGTTCCTGGTTTGAATCCCAAAAATGGCAGAAGTGACTCTACTCAGTTGGGCCCTTGAACAAGGCCCTTAACTTGCAATTTGTTCGTCCTGGGTATGACGTTAACCTGCATCCAGCCCTGTAAGCACATCATCCAATTTACAGGGAAAACATGGGGGCTGGTGGCTGGATTGGCACTCCAGCCACCATAAAAAAAAACCTCACACTGTTCCAGTGTGGTACTGAGGTGTCACACACTGCACTCACATCCCAATCCAGGTGCACATTCCCAACATCTCTCTTACACTGGCACATCAAAAATATATATAATAAAAATTATATACTGTATATGTAAATACATACAGATAAATACACCAAGGACTGGCTGAAAAGAAAGAAATGAAGGATTGTGGAATGGCCAGCTCAAAAGCCTGATCTGAATCCCATCATGTTGCGGTAAGGAGACTGTAAAGGGCCTGTGCATGCAAGACACACCATTAAAAAAATAATCACACAGTGGGGAAAAAGGTCAACAAAGAGGAGTCAAAACTTTCTCCTAATCAATTTCAGAGACTGGTAGACAGTTATTGGAAACACTGACTTGAGGTTGCTTCTGCTAAAGGGGGCAACAGCAGCTATTAGAACCAGCTAAGGGTTTACTTGCTTTTCCACATACAGAAATGGTATGTTTGTTAATTTAGTTTTTTTTCCCTCCCAATTACATCATCTTTATCTAAAGATACTGATTACCTGAAGATCAAACCTTGACATTTCCACATTTATTAAAAGGGAAAAAAATAAACATTTCATGGGGTGTACTACTTTTTCACATGACTGTATGAAGTATGGCTGCAATTCTGAAAAATGTTAAAAAGGTGAACACTTATGTACTATCTGCAACTTTGCTGATATGTACACTACACTATACATAACACCATATGTGAAAAATATGACGTCTAGCTGTTAGAACATAAAAATATTTATTAGTGAACTGCGGCTGCTTTATAAATTTGGAGTATCAGCAAGTGTGTGCTTGTTCCAGATAATGATGCAACATTTGCATATTGTGATGGGGCCATGTAAAAGCCAAATAGTTAAAGTAAATGCATGGTATCACTCATCCTCAAAAATGCAGTATTAAGAACTGTGGTCTTCCTTTTTTGTGGGGTAGTGTCTTGCTATTTGGAACAGTATTTTTGCAAAAGCAAGTCAACTGAATGGCTGAGAAGAAATAAAATTTTGATTGATTTAGAATAACTTAGTCAAATTCAAAACTTGAATCCAACAGAGATGCTGAAATGAGCAGTTCACACTTGCAAATCTACCAATTCTGTGAAAAAGAGGGTGCTAAATTTAAACAACAATGCGGAAAACCAATATAAAAATATAGGAAGCATTTAGCTGCAATTACTGCCCCTAAAGTTGCTACAAACAATTGATGGGGGCAATTACTTTTTCACATGGTTAATGGGGTGCTGGAGAACTTTGTCTTGAATAATGAAAATAAAGACAACTGTACTGTGTGTTCAATTAAATTTGCTTTCTCTAACATTGCATTTTATCTAAAGGTCCGAGGCTCCTGTAAAATATGCAAAAACTAAACATATCAGGAAGGGGGTAAATACTTTTTCAATGTATGAATATTAACAATTTTGTAACAGCAGCCTATCATTTACTTTTCTATTATGCAAAAATATTTCAGCATGAATATGCTCACCTGTCCTGGTGTCAGAGCTCTAACTGGCTTAGTGAGGGTTACCCAGACAGAACCATCTTGGTTAAGAGTAACATTGCATGGTACTGAAAAAAGATTAAAAGAGTACAATCAGAACTCATTTCTCTGCAATGATATATTCTTTTTAGACATAATTTGCACAAAAACATTTGAATCATTCTGTTTTTAAAACATAGGATTAATATATATAGAAGTATTATGTCATACCAAATGGCATCTGATGTAAAAATCTGAAGTTGCATTCCATCATTTTATTATGAATTAGCTCTGCTGGTGGCTCATCAGCAATCCAGTGAAATCTATCTGTGCGCATTATTTCCCTGTACAAAGCTGGATGATTTGTTGTTGGTGCCTAAGACAAATATAGGATTTTACTTTTTAAATTCAGAAAAATAAAAAGGATTTGTAAAACCTTAAAAGGAAAATTTTACTACCGTTTTTATTTCAAAACAATTTGAAAAAAGTACTAACATACGGCTAGAAAAGTTGAAACTATGGGTTTATCAGAGTAAATGACACCACAATGACAGATGCAATGTGGACAACCTTTTGATAAAATTCTATACAACATTATTTTCCTATTACTTGATTTCAATTTAATTCATTATTCTATGGTCAAATGGTAACTCAACCATTGTTAACATTTTGGCGTATACTACTTGTCAAAGCCAGTGCTGATGCCCCCAAACGGTTTATGTAGTTGTTTATTTCAATAAAAAGATATGGTTTGATAACCTTAATGAACAGCACTCCCATGTAAACTCTCACAATGTCAAAATCTACTCTACACATCATACACATACCACATCCTCCTGTGGCTACAACATTCCTTGTAAACCAAACTGAAAAGATTTTTTCCACATTTTTTTCCAGAAAATCCTCTCTCTTAATCACACATTTTAAAGTGGTAAAACGTAAGGATATATTGGTGAGTCATTTTCAAAATTAGCATGTTATCTATATAGCAAACTAACACTTTTTCTGCCAAGTTACTATCTGTCCATTTGCTTCCTTTTCCTGACACAAAAGCCAACTTCATCCTGCCTCCAACAAGAATGAAAGAGGACAGATTAAATAAAAACAGTATTCAAATCAAAAGTTATTTTTTTACAATCATGGTATCTATTGGTCTGACACATATTTTACTAATTACAAAAAATAACTAGCCTGCTCTTGCGGTTTATAATAGAGATAAAAATGTACTTGAGTCCCGATGTAATGAAAAGCCTTAAAATTGACCAAACATTTCAGTTTTTCAAGCCAAAATTGTTACTGAGTATCGATCTGCATCTTGTGATTACAACATGCTACAAAACAGTGTATCCATGTGATTTTATGAAGGAAAAAAGTGAAAAGCAAATCAATGTTGTGAGATTCAGCTATTTTAAAAGAAGACCAGCTGTGTGCTTCAATTTGCCAAGACTGTCTTACTCCATTGCACCCTTTAGGGCCACAGGCATTGAATTCACTTTGGAAAGACACCTCCAAGTTCTGTTATTGACATTATTGAACGCTGATGCCCAGATATGAATTGCTGTCTCAGTTCTGTAGACAACGTTAACTCAAAAAAGTCACAGATCACTTGCTTTTCTTTCATTATACACAAGCTTTTTTCCTTGCGTCGTAAAGATACTGCCTACTGCTGCTGGACTGAAAATGCATACGTGAGCCTCAGTGTGAAAGAATATTGAGAAGGCATGTAGCAAGGGGCTGGAAGTGGGGTGGTTATTTAGTACTGCCATTTTTCTGGTTCAGGGGCAGAGTACCTGCTGTAAAAGGTAAAGTACCAGGACCCCTAAAACCTTGCCACTATATATTATATACTTCTAAGAATATGCTCAAAACTCTCAGGAGGCCCGACCTGCTCAATTAAGTAATTGCATAAAATTTGTTACACTGCACAATGAGGACCAAGCAGCCTACAAAAAGTATAGAGGCAATTTTTGTTTCCACTTCAAGCACTGCACATAACACGTAAACAAGGGACAGCTTATACCCATACATCAATCTTCCTCACCCACATATCAAGGGAAGGTTTATGATACAACTGTAGAATATGCCAGAAAGCACTGGATGCAACGCAGGAACAATCCCTGGACAGAGTGCCAGTCCATCGCAAGGCAAACACACGGACACTCAAACTAATGAAGCACTTTAGTAACATTGTAACACCAATCCACCTAAACGTCATGTGTTTGGACTGGGGACTGTGGGGGGAAACTGGAACAACATGCAAATTCCACCCAGGGAAAACACCGGACATGACTCCCGTTCTCTTCAACTGTGAGACAGAAGTACTATCATTGTGCCTCCCAGTAATAATAATAATAATAATCCATTCATCCATCCATCTTCCTAACTCGCTTATTCAGTGTAGGGTCATGGGCCAGCAGATGTATATCCCAGCAAACACTATGCAAAATAGGAACCACACCCCTACAGGGCTCCAGTCCATTGCAGGGTTAACACACAAACTTGGGCAAATTTTGCAACCCAAATTCATCCAAGTTTAATCAGGTTAGAGTTTAGTAAGTTCAGTAGAGTAGTTTTAACACAGGCATATAACATATAAGGTACCTTATAAGGTATGGGATGGTGTTTGGCATACTCAGGGGGGCTGTCCGATCCAGCACTGACCTGTGATGTCACACTGATCACCCAAAGCTTTATTGGGCACTGGGAAACTAAAAATTTGTCTAAGGCAGCCACATGGTGAATTTCCAGGAATACGTTGGGCGAAAACAGCATAATCGTTATGAAAAACACTGGCCAACCCTTTTGGAGGAGCAAAATAAAAGTATTAAAATCCAAGAAAAACCACATAAAGAGCGCCTTGAAGTATCAACACAGGCTTTGAAAAATGTAATAAGTCTATATGTGAAATGTGTGAAGGTTTCCCTTTAACAAAAACTATCTAATATAAAATGATTTTTCCCCATCTTACTTTATGCTAGGAGAACAGAGGCAGAAATACTTTAAATGTTAATGCTGTATAGCCATAACATGTAAAATACTGTTGTCAGATGTATTCATTCCATAAACATTAATTTTAGCTCATGTGTTTGCATTTCAAGGTATACAGATTTTGTTTTATCTAGCCTGACAGGTCGTAGTTGTGAAGACATGTCAAAGGAACTTCAGTCAAATAAACAAAATGATAACATAAGCACAAATTTATGCATATAACTGTGTATACTTAGGAATTCTGGAATGCTATAATGTTATCTTTATTCATTAAGTGGGTCTTACCACAAACACATCTCCACTCATTACATCCTTATCCACAACAAACCAGGCATCTTTCTGCCCACCTATTCTGGCTCTTTGTCCCAGAGTAAACGTGAACCAACCTGTAAAACCAGATATCAGATTACTGAACTCAACAAATAAATACCTCTTTTTTATAACAATCAAATCTGGGTCACAACTCACAGGCTCTAACTGCAAATGTAAATTAATATTTAAAAAGTGGATGTGAATAGGTTACAAAACAAGTAAATCAGAAACATTCCTCAAACACAGATAATAAAAAAGCCTTGAACATTACATTAGGTACCGATTATTCACCTGGACTGGTGTACAGTAGTCTTGCTAAAGCCAGTCATAAAATATACACATCTGGAGACAACAATGAGTGAATTTTGCATAAAACTGGGTGGGAATAATTAGGCGGCTCACTGAGTGTCGCATTTCTAAACCAATCCAATGTCTCATGAAGTTGGTGTTCTAAGTAGGGGCAGTGATTTGTAAATGCAAAGATCAGAGGTGCTCTCATTAACCAGATCCGATAGAGAGCAAGATTCTGTTTGCGCCGAACCATCTCCAATCAAATAAGTCTCCTAAAAAAACCCTATTAGACATATAAATGTGTGTCACATGTGCAGAGAGCTCATTGCACATTTTAAAAATAAACATAACCTGATGCAAGAAAAAAACTCTTTAATATCAGATAATACATTGGCATTCAACAGCATCAATGGAGGAATGGTGAATGTGAATGATATGTTGTTGCTGGTGCTATATGTGCTCTCTGTAGGTCAGCACTACAATGATAGTGTAGGAGTCGATGTAAGCTGGAAAGAACAGGCAGCTACAGCATATTCATGAAAATATGAACTGCAAAATATGCATTTGAAATAAACAGTGTGTCACACTCTGTAAAGGATTGCTTTTGAAAGACCTGTTAACAATGGGCCACAGGAGTTGCAGATTTCAATACTGAAAACACTCGAGTCAACAAATCTGCTTAACACCAGTAGATGCACAGATGAGGCTGCACAACATCCATCTAAACAAATTTAACATTACTGTCTAATTGGAAATGCAAACATGCCATGACATAGAAGCCTCAATCTTTTCACATGTTGTATAGCCATAGACCACTGTAGCTGTGGTGGTCTATGTGTGTGTCTGTCTGAGCGCTCATTACAAGGTGCAAATTAATTATTAAGCTTCAGTTACCACATGCTACTAAGCTCCTGAATGGATAACAGCAATTTTAGCTTTTTATTTTTTCACAGGCTTTTGTTCAGTATCTTCTGCTTTCTCCCTGAAACCCTGGTGGTGGTTTAAAATGCACAGACTGAAGAAATTGCGGGCAGGTGTTTTAGGAAGATGTCCTTTGGGTGTAGCATTTGCAGCGTAGGATTTCACCGCTATTCACTACGCACTTCTTAACAGATTGTCCTCAGAGATGTATTCTCATTTGAGAATCACATCTGGCCCTGCAAGATTAGGTGTACGGTTACCTGTGCCAGAAGAAAACTGAATGAAACTTAAAGTATTTACTGGCACAACATATTCACCCCTGTATCTTATATATAAACGACTACACGCGGAAGTTTGTGTGTCTGTCTGGCCCAGAAGTGAGAGGTGGAGTTGGGGTAAGGGCTCCACATACAAGGAAACAGAAAACTCGCTTAGCCATTAATAACACAAGTGAGGCCAGCACGTCAGCAATACGAAACCTCAGAAGAAAGACAAAGTCGTTTAGCTGCCAACATCGGTAAAATGGTATCCCTTTTACTTTTCCTCCCGCCGCTAATGCACAAGCGATGCAAGCACTTCGGCAAAACGAATCCTCCTAGGAGAGAGAGATGCCCAGAGTAGTTCCTTTCAATTACCTGACATTTCTACATTTCAGTTTTTTTTTTTCCTGACTATTTCAATAGTTTCTATTTCGACCCCATGCTTTTTACAGCTAGTATATATATATATTATATACTGTGTAAAATATCTAACATCATAAGCATGAAATACTGAGACAAAACTCCAGATTAAGTATACAATATACCAAACCAAAAAAAAACTCATTAAACATTTGAAATACCAGTTTGTTTATACATACACAATTTAACAGATAAAGCATTTTATTGTATGCATTTAACTCAGGTAATTGTCATAAGAAAAAAAAGAAATGCAATTTCATAGGTATTTAATTTATACTTCAATACTTTATTCAAAGCATTTCAAAGCGTTAGGATAGCATTTCAGTATTTGTGAAAGCCTATTTGCCTTTCTTTACTTTTTACTAAAACTACTATTTATGTTACTATACAAAACATTTCCCTATTGTGGCAAAAAGATGCTAAGGAGAACACCTCTGCTCAGTTCTGTAATAAGATCATATTTGTCTTATAGGAGGTTTCAGTGAAACACTACTTACTCAAGCACAGGTCTGGAATCCAGATTTCTTTTGCCCATAAAAGCAGTCTGTTTAATACTGCCCTTTCTACAGATCTTTACCAGAAAGACATTGTAGAACTAAATCTAAATAAATGACAACTTGGCACTATTTCACCCAAGTAATATAAACTATAAAGCAAAATGAAAGACTGGTGTATTTTGTATTCAAACAAATTAGTAAGACATTATGGTACTGTATACCTATTTATAAAAAAAATATGGAAATGTTTTTGGTTTATATCTATGGTTTTACCTTTGTGAGTTCCCATTATCTTTCCATCCTCTATAGAAACAAAGTTTCCAGGCTGTGGTTCTAAATACTGCATAATATTAAAAAAAAAACATATCAGAAGCAAACAAAAATGAAATGAAAAAAAAAACATTCTTTTCAATAACAAAAATAATCCTTCAAAAAATATCAATCTTAAGAAAAATTACAGTACATCAAAATAGTGACTATGTGGCATCCATGCACACGGGAGAAATGTTGTATATAGTTTGTTCTGTTTCATATTCTTACAAGCAGACATAACACTGAGTCCAAATACACACTGTATTTCTAAATACTCAAGTGACAGACAGCAATCTGTTCTAGCATTCCTCATTAAAAAGCAGTTGTCTTCTCTTTGACCTTAAGAACTCAGTTTTTAACAGTGCTTTCTCACAACATTTTTTTCTTACCTCAAGAATAAATTTCTGAAAACATCTTTCTCCAATGAAACAGATTCCCATGCTCTGCACAAGACAGGTAAGTTTTGTTCAGTTTTATTTAAAGCATTTTGTTAAATTTTCATGATATACAGTACTCTCATAGAATGATGATCATACACCATTACTAAATATATACAATTAAAATATTATATAAATAAATAAGTTGATAAAACATTACATGAATAAAACAAATGATGATATGCTACTGTGAAAAAAATCATTTATGCGGTTATGATGACCATAGTATGTCTAAATTTAAATACAGAAAGATTGATACTTCCACTGATATTTTGAAAGTGTTACTGCAAAATCTGCTACCAAAAGAACTATACTAAAGAGTCTACAATAAATGGAGTAAGAAAACGATTTAAACAAAATAGTTTTGCACACCTCCTTTTTCTGAAGCACATGTTTAAAACCAGCCTCTGCAGCCATCTTTTTCACATACTCTTTAGTAAGCTCTCCGAGTGGGAAGAGAGTCCTTTTTAGGGATTCTTGAGAGATCTGGCTTAGGAAGAATGTCTGATCTTTAATGTGGTCAGCTCCTTGAAGAAGTCTTACTGCTATAGGAACAGATAAAACAGTTATTAAAAAGAGGTGGAAATGTGATGTTTTTAACAAATAGTCCTACATCATACCTAGTCTTTTCTTTTAACCTATAGTATAACGTCTGTTTCACTGTATTATTAGGTGAACATCGAACAAAGACAGGTTTCATGGATGGTCGCTGGAAGTCATGGTTTTTCTTCAGTGTATGAAAAGAAGCCAAAGTAAACTTCTAAACCTCTAAGTTCTTTTAAAGTAATAAAAAATGGAAAGTTAACAAAAAAGAAGTTTACATTCTAAGAATTGTGCAAGCTAAAAACACATACATGATAACTTGACTGTGTCATTACTAACAATATTTATAACTAATACAACATAAAATTCTCAAAACCACTCAATCCAGTTCAGGGTTGCAAATAATCAGATTGGAAGCAAGGCAAAGACCTGGCCCCAAAGAGGACACCTGTTCAACATAGGACTTTATAACTACCACTGAATTTAAAACAATTAAAACTGTCTTGATAGACATTATGATTATTTTAATAACAGCCAGAATGGATAATGACTATATGTTTGTAATATTTGATGAAGATAAGGATGATATGCATTATATACAACCAAAAATGTGCCAATATCAGAGATTTTGTATTTGCTGTTAGAAAAGCAATTCCTTTCAGAAATGACAACCGCAAAAAAAAAACAAACAAAAAAAAAAAACTGTAATTTTCAAAAAATTGAAGCAAGTGGCATTTACAGTGTACTGAGGTAAGACTGATCTGTCAGCCTTACTATTATTAAACATCTAAGCCTTGTGCTATGCAAGCCAAAGAAGCACATAGGAAATTCATCTGACATGGCATTAGACATGTACAGTAATCTTTATGTACTGTACTCTAGATATTTAGTACTGTGTATATTATTTTAGAAAGAAAAATGATGCACAAGAAAAAAATGCTAGTAGTTCTCCTTATCCCAACAAAAAAATATTTGTAAGAATCAAGGAGCAAAGATAGAGATAAGAGATTTAAGCTGATTTATTAACAATCTGCTATGGTAAAATCTGCTGCAGTCCATAACATCACAGAAATGTTAAAATATCAATTAGGAATACACTAAATAAAGAAAGAATTCACTTGTAAAAGCTGCATCAAAAGAATAAGTTTACGTAAAGCCAACATATTTTCTGTTCTAGGAATCCCATTTAATTTTTCAAAGAAGAATCTATAGGCCGATTTGTAGTAAAACCATTTCTTAAATCCAACTTAAATAACAGACACAAAGTCTTAATTACACTTTATGTGTGCTGTATATTTTTGAATCAATTTACATGCCCACACTTGCTACAGATTACACATCTCTTTCCAATAACTATTTACATTTATGGGAAAAAAACATTGCAAAGTGATATATGCAAAGTATTGTACATATGCTTGCTAGTATTTTCTTGAATGGAAAAGAAAAATAATTAAACCAAACAAAATATTTCCCATCTACGTTTCAAATTATAGAATATTAATTAAAAAAAGGAGGTAGTATTTGTTAAAATTAATGTCATCTTGCAATTACTTTGAACAATTTAGTTGCTAATCTTTTATGATATACAGTATTTACTTGCAATACATGCAACAACATTCACTTTGTTTACAAAAAGCAGTGGTTCTCAATCTGTGGGGCACGAAGATGTGAAAAAAAGAAAACAAGAATCAAAAATATGAAAAAAATACATCTATTGAAACCAAAACAAATTAAGTTAAACTACATTCTGATACTAGAAGAATAAATACAGAGTTCGATAAATGTCGATAAAAGTTAAAGTAGGTATAATAAAATATGCATCTATGATATATCATTAATTAAAAAAGAAATTGGGATTAGTGGGCTCCTTTCAAAAAATGTTAGGGGGGGCGCGATTAAAACTGTTATGAAAACTCGGGTCGCAAATACTTAAAGGTTGAGAAACGCTGACATAAAGCTTGTCTTACACTACCACCTACTGGTCAATTGGTCACAGTTCACATTTGTCATTTTACATTATACAAAATAGCCCAGAGCAAGAATGTAACCTATTACTTAACCATCTGTGACGATTTTAATTTTTTGGTAGGTAATTTCCTACTACTCTTACAAATAACTGGGTATATCAAGACTATATTCGAGTTAGTCACAAGGATAGATTTAATATTAATGACAAAGCTTGGATTTTTTTTTCCGTTCATGACAGTATCTGTCATTTTCTTGTGGTGTCCTGTATGCATTCTGTATTTCAGCAATGACTTGCTAATCAGCAAAATGAAAGTTGGATACAGTCGAAACTATATGACTAAAATAACTGCCTTCTGATGTAAGCAATATGTAGTCAATAAAATTAACAGTAACAGAGATTCTTTCTTAACTTGTCTTTACATTAGACACAAGAGAATATACTATAGTGAACTGAAACTTTGAATGTTCAAAAAAAATTAGTATGCACTATTACAGAGACAAAGCTGATGGAAAAATGTAAACAAATTAAAGGGAAAAAAAGACTATATATATATATATATATATATATATATATATATATATATATAAATGGAACATTAGTTGTCCCAAGATGGAAATTTGGCATTTTTACAGAAGCTCAATAAAATAATTATAACGAACAAACACACTAGAGTTCCTCAAAAGAAAGAAATGTCCATCTGGGCTAAATAGAACAGTAGTCACAGTTGTAATGAGGCATTATGCAGGTGTACTATTGTTGGTATAAAGGAGCCCCAGTAGCTTTTCTTGATGCACTTGTGCTGAATAATTCATTGGCTGAAAGTACTCAGTGTTAGTATGTCAAAGAGAAGATATGTAGCACTGTTCCTAAGTTTTATCTTTCATTTTCTCCTGCACTACTACCTCTATTGAGTAATGAGTGCATCTCATAACTGAGCCTGCTTCTTAATTAGCTTGTTAATCCATTGAGCCCCTCCTTAAAGTGATGTTACCAGTCCAGGACAACACAGCTTAGGAAAGCATAATAGCTATGACGGGGTTATAGAATATGTGAAGAATGTCATTAACCACATTGAAAAAAAAAACAGTCTCCTATGAAAAAAGTGCCTGCTCTGCTCTTTCTCATATAGCTTCTCTGTGTTATAAGGCCAACCCAATAAATACTTGTACCACCTTCACATCCTGACTAGTCACTACTGCTTCTGTGTTTTTGCTAATGTTAACTTGCTGACAATTCTCTTATAGCAACAAACCAACCTCTCCACTTAACTCATGTACTCTGTCTCATCCCACTTGTAAATACACCCCATTAGCACAGAATCATGACAGAATTTCTGGAAGTGACATGACCTGATAGTAAATTTATAGTATGCATTGCAGTTCCCCCTGGATGTCTAGCAGTGGTTCTTAAACTCAGTCCTGGGGTCCCTATGTGGCAGTTGGTTTTTGTTCCAACCAGTTTCATTCAGCAAGTCACTTAATATCTAATTGACCTCATTTAATTAGCTGGCCTTTTGTTTCTTCTTTTATTCTGCATTCAGAAAAGCACAACAGTGTGATTTTTACATTTATAAGACATTTAGAAATACAGTACCTGTATTTTTATTATAGCATTAAGTGCTTAAGTTTATTTTGTTGCTGTCCTGTTATTTACTTTTTCTCCCCCTAAATGTACCCTAATAATGCCAATTAAACAGCAAAGAAATATGAAAAGGCAGCAACTAACATACTCCATATTAAATAACAGATTAAATATCCATAATATCTTGAAAAGTAAAATAAAATCATGATAATGATCAACATATTAAAAACCAAGTACAAATAAAGCACAAAATTATTCCCATGTAATGTACAGTACATAATTGCTTGCTACAACTGAATAAAAATTTACCAAAACATAGAAACTGAGAAATAACTGCCTGCTTAGTTAGGCTAGAAGTCTAATTAAAATGACAAAAACACAACCCAGCAGCAACATGGGTTCCCCAGGACAGAGTCAGAGAGCCACTGGTCTATACTGTATGCAACTCTACTTCACGACAGAATTTAGAACAACTCATCCTAGGTTTCCTATGTCATTGTAAGTTAAGCTCTGATTAACTGCATTTCATTTTCAACAGTTCTACTGGGTAAAGCTCAACTTTCCCTGTTGCCATCCATACAGGCTAGCCTAAAGGTATGAGCTACTACTAATACACTATAAGAAAGTGTTTTCAGGGATAATATAATGTATAAAAAAACATCCCTTCAGCTTCATTTATTGATTGTTTAAAACATTTTCTTTACTATTTCAAGTGACTTATAGGAAATGTAAACAAAGTTAGAAAGTGCTTTCCAAGTAATAGTATACTCACAATTTCTAACTTCAAATCTATTTCTGAAAAGACTCTGGGATTTTGACATACGAGGCTGTCTGAAAACTTCTTCATCATCTTGTGAGGTTCTTGCATAGTGGCCAGGTAGCTATGGCATCTGCTCCTATCCAAATAAACAAAAAGTATTGATTAATTATGTACAACAGATTGAACTATTTATACTACTCAAAACACTTTACTATTAAAAACATATGGGTTAATATTTTTAACCTGACAAAAAAAGGCAAACTAGTACTTTATTTCTAATGTTAAAAGTAAACACAGCTATAAATTTATTTATTTATTTTTTTTTTTTTACCTAAGGTTCTGATAGCATACTGGAAAAAATGATTGAATTTAATGTGCTTGTTACATAGTATATCAGGATTCGGAGTCCTCCCCTTTTCATATTCCTTCAATAAATTGCTGGAAAATAAAGAAAGTAAATTAGTGAAAGCATTATCCTATTGCGAGAATCTACTTTAAAAAGCCAGTAAATACTAAAATTGAAATAACGCAAAAATATACATAAGGTGTGTCATTAAATAAAAAGATAAAAAGAAATAATAAAACAAAAATGAAAACTTTGAAATAATTCCATTTATTTTCAGCAAGTACAATTTCTACAATAAAGGAGGCTACCTGAAGGTAAAAAATATATATATTTCCCATTATGAAGAATGGATAGCATATGTTCTGCAAATACTGTATGTTCAAATACCATAATTTTAGAAAAACTGTCACTGTTGTGTAGTAGTCGTTGTCTTGTCTACAGATAACTTCTTTAGCTACAGTACATGAATCTCCTTCCACATCTCATGGATGCACGTTAGACTGACTGCGGACTCTAAAGAGGAATGATACTCTATGAGAGTGGCTACATAAGTGAGAGTGATCTGTAATTCACTCACTTCCCACCTACAGTATAATATAGCTGTCTATTTTTAAGTTCACCCTTTCAGCTTTAACTAGCGTAGTAAGCAATATGGAGGCAAATAGTATGGATAAGTTAGAACTATGGCTGCTGTTTGATTTAAAAATGTAATTGTGATTAATCACACGATTAAAACTTTTAATCAAAATTAACCACATAATAATCACAATATATCGTACTTCCTTCAGGCATATTAATGTGTTTCTATAAAGCAGAAGTAACTGATTAATTTTTAATTCAAAACAGTTTTAATAATCACTTGCATATGCATATTAAATCATTTAATTTCGTTTATTGAACAGTTTTGTGCAACAGAAACAACTGAATATACAGTCAAACACTAATCAGTCAACAGCTCAAAGCAAGTTATTTATTTATTTTGAGCCACATCACAATGTACATTAGTCTAGCACTTGAATAAGTCTGCCTCTAAAATGATATGAAGATAATTTTTTTCTAAAACTTCATTAATAATTAGTTCCACAAAAATCACTGTACATCGTACACAAGAAAGGCATTCCCATAATACTGTGCTTCTGAATTGAAGATAAGATTCAGGTTGGGGCTCTCCGTACCTGCCTACTACTTCAGAGTTAACAGAGTCACCGAATAGCTCTGTACTATCCTGAAAAGAGAGCCAATTCCAATAGACAATGTACACCCTTTACCTTGCAGTTTTTTATTAAAATGTGAATTATTTAAATTAAGAAATTAACACATTACAATGTTATTACCTTATAATATATTTCTATAATGATCATCATTTGGGGTAGTTCTCCAGTACTGATTCACTATTCACATGCATGGGCACTGGCAGAGTGGTGATCAAACCACAACATACTATATATATCCTACAGCATATAACCACCCCAAAGAAAGGTGCAACAAGAAGACATTTACCAGTGTATTTCTCAGCATGTCCAAAAAAAGACAACTGCTTCCTAAAATATCATTCATGACCAACAAACCCAAGGACATGACATAACCTTTACACTTAGGCAATGTTTGATAAATGAGTAGTTACTCCAAAATTATCTAAAAATATTTGTGACAAGATCAATCTTGAATGTTTCAAAAATCTTTTTTTTTTTTTTAAGGTCAAATGCAATTGATCTAAATTATTTGCTGTTTACTATTGTTTAATAATGTAATTATATACAAACAATTTACTGAAATTAACCAAAACATAAGAAAAAAATATTTGGTCTTAGTTTTTCAAAGAAATTTCACCTTCCACTGGTCTTCACTAATTATCCCTGAGATACCCTGGTCAACTCTACATTAATGTACATTTTCAGCCAAGAGTTTGTGTGTTTCCAGTGAACTACAGGCAGTGAAAGACAGCAGCCATTGGACAGCATCTGTGGCAGCAGGACAGGTGAATACAGGCTGTTGGAACTGGCAGTGCATGCAGAAGAAAGTGATTTGGTGTTTTATAAAAGTAACATTCTTCAGCAAAGGCCAGTGATGGTTTATAGATTCTATTTCTAGTTATAGTGAATCATACAAAGGTGATGATTTTGCATAAATGTTAAACTAACATCGCACCTCTGAATGTACATGTTTCAATGACAGCTTTGGGGAACGTTCAAAGATTCTTCTTTACTTATCTCTAGGGTGCAAGGCAAATTTATCACATTCAAATCATCCCTTTGAGAATTTTAGTCTGTTATAAACAACAGCACATTGAATGTACATTATGTTGAATTGTGACAGAGGCCAACTCTTCCTGCACTGCAGAATGAAACCAAATTCCAGGATATCCATGAGATCTGGTGTAACTTATGATAAGCTGCTGGTTTTCTTTGCATATATTGTATACAGTAACTCAACAGCCTGACATCGAAATGTACAGATCAACCAAACCTTTATATGAAACACCTTAAGGACCATCCTAGGTAGGGTATATATTATACACACACACATATCTCTCTCTCTATTTTATATATATATATATATATATATATAAATAAAATCCAAAGTCTGTCTGACCACTTTTCACAAGAAAACTACTTAACGGATTTAGATCAAGTTTTTTTCTAGAATGTGCTTAAACATTCCGGTTGATTTTGTGACTTTTCTCAAATTACGCTAAGAATCATAGTTCGCTTGCAGGAGCAATATACTGTATTTGTGCTAATCCGAGACAGAGGCTGTGGCAGAGGGGAGGGGGAAGCGCGGCTTAAGGAGCCGGGCAGGGCCCTTCTCACTGTCCTTTTTCACTAATACACAGGCGGAGCCATGGGGCACGGCTAGTACGATCGATCGATCGATAGATAGATATTAGCCCCCAAGGGGAAATTAAATTTTACAGAAGCTCCAAAAAAGTAAATAAAATAAAAAAAAAACACTTCTGGCTTGTATACAAGACGGCCGTTGCTGTCACTATCAAACTTGAAGGTGGATCACAAGTTTTAAAAAGTACATGCTGTTACTTTGCACAATAATGACAAATTCTTTTTTAAACCAAAATCCTTCACTACACTTTACATACATGAGCAGAAAGTTGATGTAAACAAATCACTTGATTTGGAAAAGTTGTTTAACAATATTGTGATACAAACCTTGTACAATTACTTTGTTGGCTGTATCTCTACTGAACAACAGGTAAAGTTTATTGGTAGCTGGACAAAAGTGCCCAGAGCCTGCAAAGTGATGAAAAACTAAACTACTGATGTGTTTCTATTTTTATTTGTTTTTCTTTATTTTACCTTAACAGCTGAAGATACCGGATACCAAGTAAATAAATAGATGCTACAATATTTTCTGCCCCCTCTCTAAAAATGGGCAGGTGAAGTTTTAATATTTGACCTGGCATATTTCACTTTGATAGCTATAATTCCAAACTTGGATGTTACATATTCTCCATCTCTCTCTTTATATATATATATATATATATATATATATATATATATATATATATCCGTGGTTCTTGCAGTGACTGCTCTGTTGCCTTTAGTCAAGACACCGGTGTTTTTGATCTTCTTTTTTTAACTCTTGTGTTTGTTTGACGGGAGTTTGGTTGTTTGTTATTATAGTTGTATATTTCTTGAGCTTCTGTAATTGCCCCTTGGGGGAAAAAAAAGGTGCCGTCTATCAATCCATTTATTTATGTCATTTTTCAGGTAATTTCTAGAGCCACGCTGGCTTCACAAATTGAAGTCCTGTTTTTTTTTGTTGACAGCATCAGTAAACCTCAGATCTTTTTCTTCCCGTGCTTTTCCAGAAGAAGATACTTTCGAAGGAGTTGGTGACATCAATCACAGGTCACACTAACCTCTGTAAATGCTGCCTAGTCGCCTATTCTTTTTACAACATGCGCTTGGATTGTGACTGGAGAACAAAGAGAAGTTCGCTTGCTCTCACCTGAAAACGTCATGCCAGTACTCTTTCACGTATGATACTTGGTGGAATGGGATATCCAGCATCCTGCACACCTTGTACGCATCTTCAGCGTCCCTTTCAGAAGAACAATGTCCACGTTCGTCAAGAAAGTCCCAGTTCTTCATGTACACTCCGGTCACTTGAAAACCTACAAAATGAACACTCATTCAGAAACTTAATGGCAGTCACATTAAGAAGCGTTATATGTAATTTCTCGTCAGTATTCTGCTTTGTCTTTTTAAATCATCAAGCTGTGTTTAGGAAGCATTTTCAAATTATTGCCCAGGAAGCAAAAAAAAAAGAAAAACGTTTCGCTACTTATTTTCCTAACAGACATGAACTCCACGTTTTTCTCACCTCTCCGTTTAAGAAGCAAAGCCGAGACCGAGCTGTCCACTCCGCCGGACATAGCACAAACCACATGCTTTGCTCCCTGGATCATCTCTTCACTGAAGTTTCCTAATCTAATGTATTAAAAACGTTTCTACTCTAACTTAAGTAGTTACATTCTATATATACTAGTGATGGGCCGCTCGATACTCAGGTTTCGACACTGTGTCGAGCTTTCGAAGCACTGGAGATCGAAGCGCCGGTTCGAGGCTTGCTTCAAATGCGCCCGTCACGTGATTTTGAATCACGCTTGCGTAATGACGTCATTGATATCTGTGCAGTCAGCAGTCGATTTGGTCATTCACTAGTCTGTTAAAGTGCTTTGGCTCAAATCGTAAAAGCAGTTGTTCTTGCTACAGCGATAAGGTTCGCTAACCCGAGATCAAATCCTAATTTAGGCTCGCATATGTTGAAATAAGGATTTTGTATAAAACAGTTAAGTAGTACTTGTCTGAAAGTTAACAAATATATTTTGGAGACATTATGAACGATTTACATGGGGCACCTTTTTCCTTGGTGTGGAATCGTGTCCACCTAGAATCTGTAACAAATTAATGAGCATATTTTGCGTAAGGTAGCACGTATTATAACAATCCAGAATCTACTCTACGCCATGTCGATCATATCAGAGAGGCTAAGAAACGCTTCACTAAAGCCGACGTGGTCATTACACCAGTATATGCGCAAGACACTATCATTAAACGTTTTTACTATTCAGTGATTCCCAGATCTG
Organism: Erpetoichthys calabaricus; assembly: GCF_900747795.2. NCBI lineage: Eukaryota > Metazoa > Chordata > Cladistia > Polypteriformes > Polypteridae > Erpetoichthys > Erpetoichthys calabaricus. Next base: position 228,396,569 of record NC_041394.2, read on the forward strand.
TAGCTGATTTGTATTACTGATTTCCAAAAAGCAATGTGTGTAAAAGCGTGTGCTGCATAACTAATCACAACTGTCTTCTGCAATTTTAGGAAAGTTTCGGGAGTTCTGCGTTAATGAGACAAAAACGTTGTAAAGAAACTTTGCGAATTCATCCAGAGGTGAACATAAAGATCACTCAAGTACTGACAAGAAGGAGCAGCTGGATAAGCACATCTGGAGCCAAACTTTCAAAAAAGCACCTGACTTTGTCAGTAACATCCTTTCCTTCTGAATGCATCTTATCAAAGGCTGCGCCGGGGGGTAAATAAGTAATCTTCCGAACTGCAGCACAACGGAGTAAGTCATTGATGTAAATAAAAATATTGAAAGACTAAGCTTTTGTCGTTTCTGTATTCTTAAACCATCTTCCAGTCCCATAATCCCCCGCAGTCACTGTCACATTTAACGTTCCCTGCTCCTCACCTGTCGTGTCACCCAAAGCATCAACACTCAGTTTCATTCAAGGCTTTACCGTCCTTCCTTTCATAGACATCAAATAAGACACACATTCCCTCTACATACGTGTCCAATAATAATAGTAAACTGGCAGGAACGAGAAAAAGCACAAGATGGGAATATTCATGACAAGAGCCTCGGCATCAGGGTGAGGATGTGCCTTGTCACCCATTACGTAAGCTCGTCTGCCACCCTTCAGTTTGCACTGGCACACCTTACACTCTGGGGCAATTGCAATGGAGAATACCGACAATGTACACCTTCAGAAGTGGAATAAATCGACTGTATAAGTAGAACATTTCAGATAAACTATGAATTTTCTTAATCATAAACAATGCAACATAACTACCGGTATTATATGTGTTGTTACTTTTTATTTATTCTCACCAAACGTTACATATCTACATGGGAAATGAACGTGGGTAATATGTTTATAATCATTCTCACTAAAATACACTGTCAAAATATATTAATGAGCAAACTGAGACACATTGGCCTTTAGGAAATATAAAAAAGCGTATGCGCTGCCATTTAGGACAGAATGCATTGTTAACATCATGCACTCTCTACTGATGCGATGTCACGAAAAAAAAGAAACAGCACAGTCCGTGCAAACTCATCGCCTCCTTGGTTTTTGACCTTATGATTGTCAACATCAAATCAATAAAGTCATTTTAAGAAGATGACAAGTCTGCTATAGTCAGTTCAATTAACGCTCCTTTTAAAAAAATTGCTTATACCGAATATAAATCAGAATCTCAATGATGCGGGACTCGCGAGTAGTAACGAATAATATATGACACTGAGAAATTGTAATCCCTAATAACGGGAACAAGTAAAAACTACGACTTCCTAAAATGGACACTGTAAATGTAGGCATTTCAATAAATAATTTAGGAGACTTGTGTGTGCATTTCAATATCAATTTAAGAACTACGTAGGCTACCTGTTGTACTATAAACGCTACCTCAAGCAGCACTTAACAGTAAATAGTCTAACAGGACAATGACTGACTGAAACGAAGACGCTGCGCCGCTACAATAAAGGTTCACACTGTCATTCTGCATGTTTAGAAGGCGCTGATTGGCTGAAACTGTTTATAGCGAATTGTCTTAAATTGGTAGTGCCGTATAGCGATCAGAAACGAAAAGACACATTTAGGCATGCTGCACAGTAGTTTGTTTTTCTACAATACAAATTCAGTACGACACCAGGGTCTCCAAACACACAAATATGAAGCTTATTACGTTTTACAGTGAAACTCTTTACATACACAATATAATTAGGGACGTGTGCCCCCTGCCCGTCTATGGCGGCCCAATCTTCCCTCGACAGCTCGATTCGTTCGCTATCCGTCCAAGCTGAAAATATTGTTAAATGGAGGAATTGAAAAAAACCTTTATCAAGTGGAGGATCGACGACGCGAACCGCTGGTGTTTTTAACCGAGAGACAGTTGCGATACCATTGAGCCACCTAATCAGGATAATTAACGAGCTTCGCACAACTGAACTACTACTACTGTTCTTACTGCGGCGGATGTGGAAATATGTTGCTTGACATATGCACATTAAATTGGTTTAATTGACACGAGAGTATCATTGTTGTATTCTCCTAATGAAGACAAAAAAATTATATTTATAGATGTATACTATATGACGTACGGTTTTGAACAAAATTAAGTGTTCCATAAAAAGGTTGCACGATTTACCTAATCTTTTTATATATATAAAGTTGATATATGACAATATATCTTTGACACTATGTATCAGACAAAGGAAATCACAGCAATCCACAAGAACAATAATTACTCCTCAGCAACTACCTGAATTGTAGTTTAACTATATTAAGTGAAGTGTGTAATGTCAATACGAATTACAAAATATAACTAGAGAGTTAAGTGTCAGATAGACTCTCAGAATATAGAGGTCAATGCCTTTGAGTGTGCTGAGGCTTCACAAAGATTCAGTAACCAGTGACCATGTCTGCTCCAGACTTCGAAGCCCTATCATGATCCAATCTCAGTACTACGCATGTCTGAAGCTTCAGAGCTCCGTCATGAGCTCAGTACTACGCATGTCTGAGGCTTCAGAGCTCCGTCATGAGCTCAGTACTACGCATGTCTGAAGCTTCAGAGCTCCGTCATGAGCTCAGTACTACGCATGTCTGAGGCTTCAAATCCCCGTTTGAAGCCCGTCATGACGCAATCTCAGTAGTACTACGCATGTCTGAGGCTTCAAATCTGCTCGACGCTTCGAAGCCTCAGTTACCCCAGTGCGCATGTCTGAGGCTTCAAATCTGCTCGACGCTTCGAAGCCTCAGTTACCCCAGTGCGCATGTCTGAGGCTTCAAATCTGCTCGACGCTTCGAAGCCTCAGTTACCCCAGTGCGCATGTCTGAGGCTTCAAATCTGCTCGACGCTTCGAGCCTCAGTTACCCCAGTGCGCATGTCTGAGGCTTCAAATCTGCCCGACGCTTCGAAGCCTCAGTTACCCCAGTGCGCATGTCTGAGGCTTCAAATCTGCCCGACGCTTCGAAGCCTCAGTTACCCCAGTGCGCATGTCTGAGGCTTCAAATCTGCTCGACGCTTCGAAGCCTCAGTTACCCCAGTGCGCATGTCTGAGGCTTCAAATCTGCTCGACGCTTCGAAGCCTCAGTTACCCCAGTGCGCATGTCTGAGGCTTCAAATCTGCTCGACGCTTCGAAGCCTCAGTTAACCTAGTGCGCATGGCAGAGGCTTCGGAGTCGCGTCACGATCTCAGTACTCAGCATGTCTGAGGCTTCAGCACCCCATCAGGATGCAATCTCAGTACTACGCATGTCTGCTCAGTGTATCGAACCGCAATGCATGGGGGCGGGACATTTCCACTCCTCATGTCAGCTTACTGCTTCGACCCGAGAGTTAGGAAGTTATATTAATTACATTACACTGCATATTCCACCACCAGGTTACAAAATTTCAACAGAGTTGTGATTGGTGAAACAAATCTTTCTGGATCATCAACACAACTGAAATTATTGTGCAGTAGATTACTTAGTGTCAAAATATAAAATGACAAATTTTGCATATTAAAATGCTGACTATTAGAATGCATAAGAACAGCTGTACTAATATGGTTCAAAACACTTCCTTCACCATAATACTCTGGCTGTTCTCATAAATATTCCAGTCTCTGTGTTGCACTGCCTCACTTCTATAGTGAACAGTGTTATGCGTGTATTCACTGAATATAGAAATCAACATATATATATAAAATCCGCGATATAGAAAGACCATATAAATAAACATTTTTATAGTTTAAGCCTTAAAAATACCCATCCCACATGCTTTAAACACATGTAAACTTATAAAACACACTTTGTTAACACATATGATATGTGGATGTCGGGCTAAGGATATGAGTAACATCTCACTATTATAAAACATCTTAACTTCACGCAAGACAAGACAGTGAGACAGGAAAATTGGTGATGTACAGGCTTTTAAATTATTGACACGCAGAGCGACAAGCAGCACAAAGCCAGCACAAAGTCCACTTCTCCTTAGCGTTCATTCAGCTCCCCACCCCCTTGACAATGGGAACTGCGCCTCCGGGGAGGGGGGTTTGAGCGAACGTGCGTTCAGACCCCCCCCCCCCCCCCCCCCCCCCCCCCCCCCCCACCCCACACACACTCCTCCTCCTTCCGAACGCGCAGAGCGACAAGCAGGCATTTTGGCAGAAGCAGCACAAAGTCCATTTCTGCTCAGCGTGAGTTCATCTGCCCCCCTTCACAAAGCGAGTGCAGACACATTGACGTCTGATCGCTGCGTGCAGTGTGCAGTGTTGGTCTGAGGTGTTTAAGAATGTAGAAAATGTTTAAGAGCATAGGAAGTGTTTATAAGAGTGTGGGAAAGGTTAACAAGAGAGTGAGAAGGGTTTATAAGAGTGTGGGAAGGGTTTATAAAGCCTTAAAATATGTATAAATAATAAAATAAATATAGGGTCACTACTTCACGGATTTTCACCTATTGCGGGGGGCTCTGGAACGTAACCCCCGCAATAGGTGAGGGATTACTGTATATTTGCAGCTGGAGATCCACAAAGGGAGAAAAAATGTATCATGTATCATAAAGTAGTTTTTATTCCTGAGCTTTCAACCCCTGCCAGGGGTCTTCATCAGAGGATAATGCTTAGACTTGCAAGAATCAAACGCAATATATAGCAAAACATTATGTGGATGGGGGTGGCTAAATCAGTGTGATTGGGGGGGGGGGGGGGGGGGGGTATTGGGTATACAGTTTATTTATTATGAACATGTTCTCCTTAAGTTTACATATGCTGGATTTACGTCCAAGTGTCTGTTGATGGCGTTCTCATTTGATAGCCAATATTCGGCCAGCTCTCTGCCACTTTTAGTACTAGCCTTAAATTTGACTTGTCCAAGTTAAATGAATGTCCTGTTGATTTAGTATGCGTGTAGATCAATGAAAGTGAGTCCTTTCTTCTGACGGCGTTGCGATGTTCCTCTATACGTGTTGCGATTCTTTTTGAAGTTTGTCCTATGTATACTGCTGAGCAAGAACTGCGTGGAATACTATAAACTGCGTTTCGTGTTTCTGCTATCGATTTCTTGTTTTTAACATTAAAGAGGACCGTGCGCAGATTGTTCGTGGGTTTGTGCACTATTCTGACGCCTGACTTGGCCAGGATGCCCGCTGTACCTTCTGACACATTTTGGTGATAAGGGAGTGAGTGCCAGGTGAGGTGGGGGTTCTGATTCAGTTCAATTGTTTGCTGAGTTTTTTGGCGTCTTCTGTGTAAGCTCCGATTAATGAATGTTTTTGAGTATCCGTTTGAAGTGAAAAGATGGAAGAGATAGCGTCTCTCATTCATTTTTGTTTCCTTCGTATTACAGTGGGTGTGGACTCTTCTGAATAGAGTTTTAACACAGCTCCGTTTATGAGATACCGGGTGGTTGCTGGTGAAGTGTAATATCTTGTTTGATATTCTATATGTTCTATTTACTGTGTTATATGTTGTTTTTATACTGTTTGCTACGATATCACTGTTTCTGTCCCTTCTCATAAATATTCCTTTTCTTCCTCAGGTTCATTATTACTGCTATAATTACTGCATTAATGTTCAATATGTCTGTCAGTCAGTCAGTCATTGTCCAACCTGCTATATCTAAACACAGGGTCACGGGGGTCTGCTGGAGCCAATCCCAGCCAGCACAGAGCACAAGGCAGGAACAAATCCCCGGCAGCATGCCAGCCCACCGCAGGACACACACATACACCAAGCACACACTAGGGACATGTTAGGATCTCCAATGCACCTAACCTGCATGTCTTTGGACTGTGGGAAGAAACCGGAGCACCCGAAGGAAACCCACGCAAACACGAGGAAAACATGCAAACACCACGCAGGGAGGAGCCGGGAAATTAACCCGGGTCTCCTTACTGTGAAGCAGCAATGTGATAAAAGATGTATCTAATGAAAATATGTGTCTTGTTTCATGTGTATGATGAAATGGTAGATCTAGCTAACGTAGTTTCATTAGTTGTATTAGCTATATTATGTTACAATATGTAAACTGCAGGTCTTGTACTTTGAACGTTAGGTGATATACGTGTATCAAGTCTTATTTGCGCATGCTTCGAGATAAATGATTAGTATGGGCTGCTCTTACGGTAAACAAGAATAAATGTTTCTGGCAAAGACAGATTTTTTTTGAAATTACTATAAATATGGATAGCTGCCTGCTCTTTGTTTCCAGTGCATTAGTAGATCTTCATGTCGGCGTCTGTATCAATCGATGAAGAGTCTACAGCGTCGTCATTAACAAGGCTAACATGGGGTGAAGTAATTGACAGTGCTGATAAAAGTAAACACACGACATATCTCAGTGACATTTGGCTTTACCTCCCCTTCATCATCTCACGTGCACTTTTAAACAAGCTTCAATGTGTCGTTTTGAAACATTTGTGCGTCAAAAGCTCAGCGTCTCATTTCCAATGCACGTGATGATGTGGATGTGTAGCGCCAGTTCGTATCAGTATAGTTATTGCAAAATTTAGTGACAGTTAGTGATGGACCAATCTCATTTCCACGAGGTGTAGTCTAGTTTGGTTGAAGAGTTTAATTCAAATACTGATATATGCTGGTTTTACATTGGAATTAGAATATGAATGTACATTATGCAGATTAAATTCCCGATTAGAAGTCTAACACCAACCAGGTTTTCAAGGAGCATTGCCGCATAATCGGAACTATCAATCAAACGCACCAGGCAACGGAAATCTGCAATCCCCAGACAGATGCTGACCAGGTTTGTTATTGAACACGAGACCTGGCGCTGTCCGACTGGCGTAATTGTTCAAGCCACCGTTACGCATACATTTACTTCTAAACAACGGTAATCCGTGCTGGCGCCTAACGTAACTAGTCAACGTCGATCCGATTACTGCAGAATAATTACTTGCTAAGCGTATGTCGATTTACAATGCTTGACATTATTGCCAATTATAATTTTTGACTTCAAAGGTGTATATCACAACTTCATAGAGATTCGGTATTCGTCCACAATGCTCTAAGAGTTTACTGTTAAAATGTGCTGTTAATACAAATGGCCAGGAGGTGTCCCTAGAGAGGTGAGTGTCAAATGCTTCGAAGCTTCGATACGATTTCCGACACAATTGCTTCAAACGTGTTGATGCTTCATGAGGCTTCACTCCGCCCATCACTAATATATACCATAAAACTACTATGTGAAAGAAAAAAATGCAGTGCGCCGATGTAACGTGACTGACCAGAAAATGCTACCAGAATTAGTCCGTTCCGCTTGTAGAGTAGTATTTACGGACTTTGTATTCGATAAAGTGTTTGTGTGTATGCCATACTGCTATAAGCTAAATATTATCGATAGCATTCACTGGGGGTTGTTGTGTTTCGTTGACATAACAGGTGAATGCACTCGATGTGTTTTATGGGCGATGGGTTGTGCTCCGTGTGGAGGATCTTTACAGTCACACCTACTCTAGCTGGAAAGTCGGATCAGCTTCACTCACAGTCTGCAGCCCTGAAGTTTGCCGAAGAGTTCAGTTTGTTCCTGCCACCGACCCGTGAAACCTGAGGTATTTAATATCCGTGTGCAGATACAAAAATCGACTCCTTACTTAACAGCGGGGCATGCATGTGAAATGTAGACTTTAGAGGATCTGGAAAGTTGTTACATTGTCAGAGCGACATTTGATATTCCACTTTAAAGACAATGTTAAACAATCTTATTAAACCAGTGTGCTCTGGACCAGGAGTCCAACCCCGCACTGTTTGACAGAAACACGCGGCACTCAGTTCTATATATAGTATACAGAATTTTTCTTGCATTCTTCATTCTTTTAATGATCGTGTACGTTTCATTCATTCAACACAGAAACGTCATTAATAATAAATAACTTTTTCAAATATGCATTATCGAGTACTGTACATCCAACGTTGTTTTTATTTAAATGAGTGTATCATTTAATATGTCTCACAATGCATAACCATAAACACTGCTTACAGCTGTGCATGTTTTATTACTTTGATATTGCACATAATACATACATACATACGTAATCCAATTCTGCAATACAGGAGGCCATAGATTATCCCTAAACTGTCAAATACAAGGCAAGAAACAGAGCTGGACAGAAACTTTGCATGCAGGCATGATTGTTTTGGAATTGCCAGTTAACCTATTAACTATTTAGTTAACTGCCAACTAACCATTAGGAATGTGGGAAGAAATCCCACACCTACATGGAGAGCAACTAGGCGTTAGATTTGAACCCAGGATGCAGTATCCATGAAGCAGTAGTCCTAAGCAATGTTCCACTCATATTTTTCACATTTCATGTTAATCAAGTTCTGTGTTTGCTTAAATCTTACTTTTGTTCATGGTGAATTACTACCACTGCATTGTTAAAAGTATCCTGACCCAATGTATCGCTGATGCCAGCCATTCAGCATATCCCCAGTTTTCACTTCTGCCTTTTGGTCAGTGTTATCAGAGCCTCGCCACATACACCACTTGGTCCAAACTGTTCAGGGACAGCTTCTTCCCCCAGGGCATAAACTTATTGAACCCTTGTTCACCTGATCTTATCTGCCCTGTACTGAACCCATCTGCTGGTTAATGTGTAATTCTGCTGTGTGTTTCATGTGTGTACAGCCGTCTATGATCTATATGTTTGTACATTTCTGTTTTGCACTATGTGCATTAGGCCTTTCTTCTGCTACTCCTATTTACTTTAGTTATTTATTTCTACATTATCATTTCATTATCAGTATATACTGCCATGCAACACGCACTAGCAAATGTGGCACAGCAACTACACTATGCTCTTGTAGTGTATGTGACAATAAAGGTCTAATCTAAATCAAGATTAATCTAATCTATCTAGGTCACATCTGCACATACAGTTCCAAAAGTTTTTAATTAATTAGTTGTTAGTCTTAAAACACATTTAATTGTGCTCATCCACTTATCAGAAGTCTTACATAACTGTTGTCGGATTGATTTCAACTTTGGGTCAATGGTATCATGTTAGAACTTTAGGCAAGTCAGTTGATGTTAAATAGTGGCATCAGAGGACTCTGATTACATCTAGAATACTAGAAGTGTATGGAGACTCAGGTGAGTATCCTGCTTTACACAGGGTTATCTGTACTGTTTACATTTTAGAAATGTTCACTTTTATATAACTTTAGAGACATACTATATATGTTGGAGAAATTAGTAGAGTCAAGAGGCAGATCAAATCAACAATATAAGTAGTTCAGATGTGTCAGTTGATACAGCAGGGTATGATGAGAGATTTTATTTTTCTACAATATGAATTTGCCCAATATATGGGAACTTTCTTCATATTTGTGTCTTAACATTGGTAAATGTTTAATGTCTTTTTAATAAAAGTGGGCCTTAAGTTCACTCTTGGGAATGTTATCTGAAAGCAGTATTTATTTGAATTGATTACATGAGAAATTAAGATCTGTAATATTTTTAATATTTTCACAGCTCTCGCCTCCTGGATTCAAATCTTGCAAATTAATGTTATTTGTGTGGAGTATGCATGTTTTTCCTGTGTGTGTGGGTTTCCCTCGCGGGTACATCTCTAAGGATATGTTGGTTTATTTAATTGGTGGCTTATGAATGTGAACGTGGCATATGAGTAGGTAGACCCTATAATGGCTTGGCCTGTCTTGCTCCCAGTGCTGCCAAGATAGGGCTTCAGTACCCTGCAACCCAGAATTAGAATATGTGCATTTGACAATGTCACTTTCTGAGATTTTCTGTTTTTTCTCCTCAATTTTGTTACACTTCCATAATCATATTTTTAAAGAGTTATTTGTCTGCTAATTTCTAAATATTTATAACAATGTTTCTTGCACAAAACTCAATTGTATATTAGAAATATTTGTACAAATCAGTGTATACAGTATATGTTATTTCACCTCCCATCAACTGATTGCTGTAGAGAAAGCAGGAGAGATATTAATTCTTTGCCTTAATCGTTTATTTCTCACACATGTACGAGTATCTGTCTTTGGGTATCCTCCCACTGGGCCATGCTCTCTTTCACTTCCCTTGGATGTCCACGAGATGGGGGGCAACATTAGTAGATGTCTAAAAATACTTAATGGTTTCTTTGGTGAAGTAATTATATTGCATCAGATTCTTCCTCTGAAACCTGTAATTGTTCTGGAACCTTATTTTAACAATTTCTTGTTTCTTTCTCATTTTTACTGTCTACTTAAAGCTGATGGCCTAAAATGAGTCTGGGATGAGGTTTGACCAATATACAAAGAGCTTTGTGCAAGAATTAAATGATAAGTTTGGTATTTTTAAAGTTAGTTATTTTCTTCACAATCATGGTATATATTAATTTGACACATAAAATTGTGTTCTGGAGTGAAGCTTTTTTTTATAAATTATAAAAACAACTGTTTTTTTTGTTTACAATGGGACTAATAGGTACACATGTCCATAAGTGAATGAAAAAAGCCCCAAAACATATTGGAAATAAGTTAATTTTTTTGAGGCAAAAATGTTGTTGACTGTTGGGCTGCTTTTTGAGATTACACACATATTGAAAAACGAGGGTAAAAAAAGCAAATAGCAGACCATTGTTGTGTCATCTAGCCATTTTAAAAGAAGATTGGTTGTATGTTTCACTTCTTTAACTACCTCATTCATTTCCTAAGCTTGGATTCCACCTCAAAAAAATCATCACCAAGGTCCCTTATTGACATTATTGAATGTTGATATGCAGATGTAAATTAATATTTCTGTTCTGTAGACAACTAATAATAATAATAATTTTTTAAAATCATTTTTTGCATTTTATATAGCACTTTTCTCACTACTCAAAGCGCTTAGCAATTGCAGGTTAAGGGCCTTGCTCAAGGGCCCAACAGAGCAGAGTCCCTTTTTGGCAATTTACGGGATCCGAACCGGCAACCTTCCGATTCCCAGTGCAGATCCCTGGCCTCAGAGCCACCACTCCGCCTAGACAGTAAAAAGACAGTAATAAGTGAAAGTGGATACCTCAACTTCTCTCAAAACCCACTGCCTTGATTCTTTAGGGATGAAGCCTAAAAAAACAATAAGGACAATTTCAGTACATTTATGTTAGATGAATGTCCTTTGAGGGGGCTGAGCATTCTTTTGGCCTTGGAAACCCTGCAGATTTGTTTTGTCCTTCCAGCCATCTGATCTTATCATAGAACTTCATCTTAGAGACTTAGATACCTATCCTCCATATAAGGACTTCTCTATTAATTATATATCTATCTTATGTGTATTATTTCTTTTTTATGTTATTTATTCATTACTATTCTTATCTAGTTTTAATTTGTTTTTATTTGCTTTTAACTATTTCTTTAATATCTTGTAAAGCACTTTGAACTACATTCTGTGTGTAAAAAATGTGCTATAGAAATAAATGTTGTTGTTAAAGGCACACTTACAATTGCTTTCATTTTTTCAGTATAAAGAAGTTTATGTCTTTATGTCGCAAAGATTGCCCTACTGTCACTAGATTGATAATGTGTGCTTCAATGAGAGAGAATTTGGAGCATACACACAGTATGTAATCAAGTTACAAGAACAAATAGACATCCATCCAGCCATCTTCCTAAACTGCTTATCCAGGGCAGAGTTGCAGGGCAGTTGGAGCCTATCCCAGTAAGCATCAGGCGCAAGACAGAATCATTCCCTGGATGGGGCGTCAGTCCATCGCTGGGTGAGAACACACACACTTCAGCCAATTTATTAGCTCCAATCGCTATTATATTATTTGAGCAGCATCTGTCTGCTGTTACAGGCTATGGCAGAATATGAGCGCTGCAGAACCAGAATTGCAGAAGCCAAAGTATATAAACAGAATATAGCTTGGAACTTGGGGGCTTATGGGTTGTCATAACTACACCCACAATGGAGGCAGTGAGCACAGAAGTGATCAGGAAATGTATTCTTACCTCAAAAAAATAAGCTTCAAGAATTCATGATAAAATTAATTTCTTGTTATCCTTTCATTATCACAAGGATGCCTTTTAAATGTGGAAGGCATGTTTGTCTTAAATCAAAACTTTTGATACTTCAAAGTGGACATATTCTGTATGTTTTAAGGCTTTTGAATTTACCTATGAACCCGTTGATGCTTTAGCCCTATTATAAGCTGCAAGAACAGACAAGGTATATTTAAAATTAATAAAAAATGCTTCACTTTCGAATGCAATTTTATGTGCCAATGTCAATACAAGTACACACCATGATTGATAACTTCAATTTGAAAAATACTGAAAAAATACTGAACTTATTCTTTAAGTGTGGTATGATTTTTGGAAATTCTTCCATCATTGTGATATGGTCAGTCTCTCATGATGACCTGTATTCTTGATAGCTGACAACACCTAAAGATACCTAAACTCCTATACCGGAGTGGAGCCACTTCTCTTTTACCAAATTAGACCCATATACACTATGCTTAGATTTAGAGGTGCTGATACTCACTATTGTTAGTTCAACATGATTGAAAATTGCTCTAGTGTATACCATGGAGCAGTCAGATGGAGTCAAGGGACAGTATAATTTTCAAATGGCAAAATGCAGCCTTCAGATATATATGAGACAACTTAACTGATATACATCTGGTTATGCTGGAGAGTTAATAAGCCCTTGAGTTTAATTGTGGGGTTAATTCTATACTTCACATTAGTGCTAAAGCAGGTAATTTAAAGATACAATTGGGCACCAAAATGAGCAAGAGAAAACTACATAAGGCAATTCTTGTTGGGGTATAAATAATTCTGAAATTGTTGTGTTACTGTTTAATTTAATAAGTGCCCTTCTAAACTTCATCTTTATTTCAGACCTATCTGTATTGGGTTTTCACTCAGTTTTCTTTTCACATTTTGTATCTATTCAAGTTGAAATGGTAATTTTTTTATTTTTATTTTCATATTTCATTTTAATATACTCTCTGGAGTAGTGGCTCCTCATCTATTGCTCCCAGGTATCCCAATAGTGGGGGTAGAGTCAAATGCACACTCACTAGTGCTACCGTTCAGGTCATCACCACAACACTTTAAAGGTAGAATTGGATTTGCATTATACTGTACATTGTTGTGTAGTTTATTTCTGTCGCAAACATATTTTGCAAGTACTATTCACAAGTAAAGTTAATATATTGTGTTCTCCACACAAAGTCGTGTATCTTCTCATTATTATAAATGTACTTTTACTTTTGGTACCTGAGTACTTTTGAAAGCAGATACTTTTTTTCTTTGACTCAATTATTTTTAACTGAAATACTTCTTACTTCAGTTAAAATAAAAATTTGACAAAGTACTTATACCTTTACTCAAGTATTTTATTTCTCAGTACTTTTTATAACTCTACCATCACTTTGAAAACCATTTTTACTTTGGGTTCTGGAAATAGTGTTTAGTCACACTAATCCTTTAAAAAAGGCTTGTGTACCATTTAAACAACTGGTTCTATTGAGCTGTCAGGGAGCATTCTTCTCAGATGAAGTTAATTTTATGCGAGTTAAAATGTCCACATGCCTCACTCTGTTAAGATCAGTAGTGTGACAAACAGCTAGCCACTAACTTCAACAACAAATTAACATTTGGATAGCACCCTATACAAGTCTCTAAACTCCAATTCCCTACCATATACAAATGATCCCATTTCTCCCAAATCAAGCACGGTGTCTAAAAATCTTTACAGAGCATGGAGTGCCCTTGTATCTTCAAGGATGTTATTATTAAACTACATCTTTCTAATTTTTAAAGGGAGCAACTGTAGCTAATATTAGCTGATAATGTATTCTTGAAAATATTTGTGGAGGTGGTGTGCAATTAAAAATTGCTAAAATGAAGGTTTTTCTCTATATTACTGTTAGGAACTGTTAATTTAGAGCGAGTATAGTGGTCTGCAGTAATAACAATGTAAGAATGTCAAGTTATTACACTATTAATGGCATGTATTATTATAAGTTGTTCAGAGAGCAAAGAGGATTAAACAGTCCAAAAAAAGTCGGGGCTCAAGAATGAATAAACTGTAATTTTTTTGATCTTTGTTGTCTTCAGCAAACCACCAGGCAGTATGTCAGTGTATCTTTCCATAGTGAATTCTTGTATCTTTTGTCATGTGTGCTAACAAGATGTTCTGTATTTTTAGGTTCTAAAATGAATGAAGTAATTGAAAATCTTACACTGGAAATGATCAAAGATGCCAGAAAATCAATTATAGAGAGTCCACTAGGAGTTATTAACACACAACTGATACCATGGGACTCAAACCTCATTACATATGGACATATCCTGTAATCTTTACTTAAAGCTGGAAAACATGCAGAAGACAGGTGTGAAATTTTGCTTTTTTTTTATTGTGCTTGCTTCAGAGAGTGCTGCTGTTTTTTAATCTCCACTGTCGTGGGTTCAAATTCCAGCCCAGAAACTGTATGGAGTTTACATGTTATGCCTATGTCCATGTTGGTTTTCTCTTCCTATTCTGGCTTCTTTCCACGTTTCAAAAATATTTACTTCAGGTTTACTGGTATCTCTACATCAACCATTTATGAGTGAGTGTAGTGTATTAAGTGGGTGTGATCTGCAAGGTGAACCGCCTATATTTAATAAGTGAGTTTGGAAAATTCATGAATAGAAAATAAGCATTTTAAACGGCAACAATATATTAATATCCTAACTTGATGTTCAAATAAACCTTAAATTAAAAACTACTACACTGCTATTTGTATAAGGAAAATCTATGCCAAACTACATGCACAATTTTTATTCAATATAGGTTCTTTCAAGATAAGAGGAGTGACAAATCAGCTGGTCAAAAAAAACAAAGGGGTGAAAAATATTGTCACAATGTCAGCTGGAAATTATGGAAAATCATTTGCTTATGCTTTAAATCATCACGGGTTTCAAGGCAAAGTACTGATGCCAGATACTGCCCCCCCGACAAGATCAGCTATAATAACTGTAGTGACACGATATCTATTGGTGAACACAATAACCCTGTGTTTTTTCACATATTCTGAATTTCAGAGTTCTTTTTAGTCCTTCCTACTTGTATTTCACTCATATATTGATTTATTTTCACAAAATGTAATCCTTAAGCTTTTTATTTTTTGTAACCATTTTGCATTTGCTCAGTTTTCAAAAGTCAAATAAACATTTCTAGAAATTATTTTATTTAGAATATTTTCATGGGGGTGGCGCAGTGGTAGCGATGCTGCCTCGCAGTTAGGAGACCTGGGTTCGCTTCCCGGGGTCCACCCTGCGTGGAGTTTGCATGTTCTCCCTGTGTCTGCGTGGGTTTCCTCTGGGTGCTTCCCGGTTTCCTCCCACAGTCCAAAGACATGCAGGTTAGGTGGATTGGTGATTCTAAATTGGCCCTGGTGTGTGCTTGTGAGTGGGTGTGTTTGTGTGGTCCTGCGGTGGGTTGGCACCCCGGCCCGGGATTGGTTCCCTGCCTTGTGCCCTGTGTTTGGCTGGGATTGGCTCCAGCAGACCCCCGTGAACCTGTTGTTCCGGGATTCAGCGGGTTTGGAAATGGATGGATGGATGGATATTTTTCATGTTTTGTATCAAAAGAGAACTTGTAAAATAAAACATGAAGGAGCATGAATTTTTCACCATCACCAATAGTGTGCAGAAAATAAAGAGAGTAGATACTTATGTGAACATTTATCCTCATTTCTACATAATAAATCACTGATGTCTGTGTGTGCCTGGTCACTTGGAGCAATCTCATTAGTCAGTTTGCTTTGGTATTTGCATGAATACTACTGACTGGTATAGTCAAAAGCAGAGCGAATTGCAGCAACACGCCGAAAATAAATGAGTCTGAGAGGCAAGGATTTACAGGAATGTAGCTGAGAGAGCAAGTGCCAGCCAACACAAGTTGAGACACATGATGATACCAAAGAGAGGTGCAGGATGAACACTGAGTGTACACATAAGGCAAAAGATACCAATTTTTTTTTAAATTTACTGTATTATTTACCTTTGACAGGTAATATAGCTAGTTCAGAGAAAAAGCAATTGAACCACAAACATTTCATTTAATATATTTGTAATCTTTTTTATCTTATTTTGTTTTCCTTTTTAATTTTTAAAAAATGTCTGTCACAGGCACAGAGAGATAGTTTGAGAATCATGTAGCCCTTGCCTATCTTTCATCCTCGCTGTAATTAACTCACTTAAATGTCATTTTCTACAGAGGCCAAGTCTCTGTTGACTTTTAATGACTTCCCTTCCTCAGTGTGGCTTTTACTAGGATACTCGGGTATTTCCTCCAGTGCAGAATTGGGTAATTGGCAACTACCTTAACACTCTTGTTTCATACATAGTTTATTACCCACTGATTCTTTTTGGTAACAAATATTACCGAGTTATATAGTCACTTTTGACAATTGAATTTAGAATATTAATTGTTTTTAACAGAGGTACTTTTATTGATTCTTTTTTAGAGATTTGGAATCGAAGTGGAACGTATGCCCAGTGGATTATTGATGTCTGGAGTAGAGCGATGCATAGCAGAGAGTAACATGACTTTTCTGCATCCATTTGATGATTTAGATCTGATTGCTGGACATGGGAGGTACAGTACATTCAACTTCCAAAGTTTAATACACCTTGAAGATCATTCAGTATTTTACTATTGATTTTTTAAAAAAATATTCTACCCAGAAATAACCAAAGAAAACTGGTAAACTGAAAAGAATGGGATAAAATTCTATAATTTAAAGTTCAACAAAGAAAAGCAATACTAATCTACACTAATCCAGACTAATGTTTATTTAAAAAGCCCACAAACATTGTGTAGTGCTTTTGGTTGCCAATAAAGATGTTCACTAATTCAGTTGGTTGATTCCAACATTACGCACTTATTAATGCATTATTTGCATTTTTTTTGACTGTTTACTCTTCTTAAATGTGTATCACAAGTAAAAACTAGAATTTTGCTTTTTTTAATCGCAGTACATAGATTTCTATAATAGTGATGCATTTTATTTGTATAGCACCTTTCCTACAGTCAAAGCATTTCAGACATTGGAATGGTCATTGTTGTATTTTGCTGTGGTTTTTACATTTCACAGCTAAAGTCAGAGTAGGATTGACATGCTTGGTCCTCGGCATGTACTGTATTTTGTCTGCTGGTTTTCAGTCAGCTAAACGTATTTGAATTTCCTGCTCTTTGAAACATATTATTTGTGTAATTAATCATTTGCATTGTTTGTATTTTCTGCCTAGCACAAATACTGATGAAGACCGAAAATGATCTGATTAGAAACCATTCAGTGGTCGTTTGATAAAATCTCTTGTGTATGTAGGTAAAATGATCAGTTTAGTTGAGCCCTGTTTTTCAGTCTACTGTGTCACTAGGAACTAGTTTAACAAATGTCTAAGTTTGTTGAGAATTAACTTTCTTTAATTGCTAAAAGTTTTTGTCTCTGTGAGGTGGTTTGTCTTTTTACTGAACATTAGTTTATTTCAGCTATATTTAAGAAATTAAGACTGATGGAAAGACTAAAATTGAAGTGGCTATTATCAAGTCAAGATAAAATAGCCAAACATTATTTTATTAAAGTGTATAATTTATTTCGCTCATCATTGAATATTATTGATAATTGATCACATAAAATAGAGAAGTATAATTTTCAACCTTCCTTTCAGAGCTTTAGATTTCTACTTGGATGGAGTACACTTTATGGTGACGACATCGTTGAAGCCAAGAATGGCTTCAAATCTTCTATTTCCTTTGCTCTTGAATCTAGTTCCCACTAGATTTTTTATGGTCGGTAGCTTGTTCGGGTCTCTATACTTTAGATTTCCAACCGAAGGAAGCAATGTACTTAGATATTACATTAATGGATTGAACCATGAAAAGCACATGTGGTGTAGCAGATTTGTGTTAGATTTTTAAAATTGCTTTTGTTTTTTCAAACTGTTTAGAAATCACATACTTTTAATCAATCTGTATTGTATTTGCCCCAAGTGTACTAAACATAATTTATTTAATGTAAACTATTAATGATTACAACCGTAGTTTCTTCCCATCTGTGGTTTAGCAGAAATGGCAGACTTCCAATGTATCAATCCATGCTAGGGCAGTGAAATTTTGGAGTAGTGGGACATGAAGATTTGTTCTGGTAAATCCATCATTCTATTTCAGGAGAGAGTTTCATGTGTAATAAGTACATAAGCCACTTGGGGTGAAAAATGAGAGACATGAAGATTAGCAAGAGGAAGATGAAAACAGAGAAGGCTCAAAGTGCTTCACAGTTTGCATATTAACACACTTACTACTCTTAAATTGCTCAGTCAGTCACTTTATTAACCTATGAGACTGCTTGATGGTGCACTTTGAAACATCTTGATGTCTCATGAAATATTGTCCAGGACATTAATTCTTAAACAAGGTGTCAGTAGCAAAAGCAAGATATACTTTAATGTTAAAGTGTTTAAAAATACAACAACATATACCGGCAAGCTGCTTACCTCATAAGGAGAAATTATATATTACTTACAGAAAGCATTCAGACCCCTTCACTTTTTCTCTTTTTATACATTATGTTTTCCTGCAGCATTATGCTAAAATCATTTAAAATGAATGTTTAGCCCTTATCATGCAACAGCTGAATACCCCAAAATGACAAAGCAAAAACAAGATGTTTGAAATGTTTTCAGATATATCAAAACTAAAACACTGAATTATCATCTTGACATTAAGTATTCAGACACTTTACTGAGCACTTCATTGATGCACCTTTAGCAATGTCTACGGCCTGGAGTCTTCCTGGGTATAACACCAACAAGCTTTGCACACCTGGATTTGAGATATTTCTGCCATTTTTCTCTGCAGAGCCTCTCAAACTCTTGTCAGGATGGATGGAGACTGACAGGACAGCTATTTTTCAGGTATCTCTAGTGATGTAGATTCATTAGGGTCATTGTCCTGTTGCAAAGTGAACCTTTGGACCAGGCTCAATTCCAGAATGCTCTGGACCAGATTTTCATGAAGGATATCTCTGTACTATGCTCCGATCAGCTCTCCCTTGACTAGTCTCCCAGTCCCTACATCACACCAGGTAGTTTCCTCCATTTGTTCCACCCAGCTTTGATTCTTTATTTGATATCCTCCTCATTGCCTCCACCTAATCTATTACACTGGATCCCAGGTATTAATCTACTTGTTTTGGTTCAGTGCCACTTCATTATATTGCAGATCATCACTTTCTGTCTATCATATATAGATTTTTTTCACATGAATAATCTTTTTCTGTCAGTCATTTTTTTCTTAAACTCCAGTACCACTACTTCTTTTGGTATTCTATTAGATGCCTTCTCTAAATCAACAAGTGATCAGTGTCTTGAACTTGTTTCCCTCAAGTATCTTTTCTTACATTAGTTTAATGATGAAAACAGCATCTATTACACTCTTTTTCTGGCATGATGTCAATCTCTTTGGTGTTAATCTGCACGTTCTGTCTAATTGTTCTTTCAATTACTCATTCATAGGTCTTTATCACTACTTCCATTTACTTTAACTTTATTCCAAAATAATTGATGGGTCTACCTCCCTGTAACTCTGTAAACACAGACATGGCTTCAGAAAATGGATACAAGCTAAGAACCAAGAACTTTATATGGCTTATATGACTAGAACGTTTGGGTGAAGAATAGTTTTAGTTTTCTTTTATACTTTCATGATATACAATGTAAACCCAAACACCTACAAAACATAGGTTAGTATCTAAGCGGAAAAAGAAAGTTTTGAAGTGCTAGTGTGAAAGGCGTTTAAAAGAAACCTGAATTGAAGAGACCTGCCTCACCCCCTCATTCACTGGTCATAAATCATGTCTGCAGTTCAAAAAATGCAATCCCGTGTAAACGGACTACCAATTTGTGGACAACTTTAATTTTCCGGAGGTATCTATTTAACAAACTTTTTTTTTTTTTTTTTAGCAAAAAATGCAAGTGTTTACAGCTGGATGGCTTGGCATGAATAATGTGATATTTTGTCAGTTTTTTGATTTTGTCTGCTGTTACTCAGCGTTAGTCACCATAGACTCTCATTCTATCAGAAATATTATCTCCATTGTCCATGAAAACATAAGATTACATTTTTTGTCAGCCTTCACTACAAACCATATGAGGGTAAGTAGCATATAAAAAAAGTATAATTATTGAGTGGAGTATTCCTTTAAGAGGCCAGGTTTTAAAATCAGTTGAGTCATAATTTTCTTGGTTTACTCTCTAGAATTACATTGTTTCGTGGGTGAGACATTGTTTTGCTCAACCAGAACTAATTAGCATTCTTTAAATGTTTAATTCTCTTTTTAAATGAACATTATGATATAATATTTAAAACTGACTCAACCTGAATCCTATTGCTATACAGGAAATTATTAGCCAAATAACTGATCTATACACATCCAGTCATGTAACCAAAATTGACTTCCAAAAGACATAATTTTCACACATTTCATTTGTTAATTTACTGTACGGGAAAAGTAAAAAGTAACATTAAAAACAATTTACTGGCCTGACTCAGTTAAAAACTGATTTTTAGCAGGGCTCATCAAAGGAAATAATACTATCCAGAGGTGACAAAATTTGACCAAAGCTTAACAATACAAAATCAACAGAAAAATGACAATTAAAGACATGCAAAGACAAAATCAAAAAGCAAGTGAGAAAGCATACATATATTTAAATAAATTAATGACAGGTCACTGCCCTTTAACCATAAATTGTATGTGTATTTAAAATAAGAAAAATATTTTTTTCCTGATATGATGGACAATCATGCACCAGATTCTTGTGTAAGTATTAAAAAAAATCTTTGTCCATAGCTGTTTTAAAAAGTTACTGTACAATTAAGTCATTGTCCAACCTGCTATATCCTAACTACAGGGTTATGGGGATCTGCTGGAGCCAATCCCAGCAGCACAGGGCGCAAGGCAGGAACAAACCCAGGCAGGGCGCCAGCCCACCGCAGTGTACAATTAAGTTTATGTGTAATACTGTAAATCAAATTCTTTCAGTCTTGTTCTGTTGTATCATGGAAGTAAATTACAAATGAAAAAATAGCTGTATTGAACCTGCAAATAAATTGTTGCCAAATTACCTGTGTATGAAGAGAAAGTTAAGGCGATTATCTTGAGATAATTCAACACTAAGTTGAGTCTAAAGATGATGTATGACATGAATCTTGTATGCTCTATAATAGAGCCTTTCACTCGACTTAATAGTATCTTTAATTGTAAAAGAAATAACAGGTTGAAGAAAGTATAACTGTTTAAAGAAAAGTATTAAAAACAGTAAGGGAAAGATATGCTGTAATTTTGTTACAAACAAAGAGTTTTTGGTTACGTTTTGTGGTAATTTTATGAATATAGTATAAATCAAAATAAGTACCAAGATATTTGTAATTATCTATAGTAATAGAGATTTCTTTAAGGACTGAAAATATTTGCATTTATTTTTCTTTTTATTAATGGGCAGATGATTTTCGTTGCACAGTAGAACTTTATGTCTCATCTTACAGGTATCATCAAAAGATACATGATTAACAGGCGAAGCAAGCTCTTCCTTAGGAGAAGTGCATTCCTTTAATGTGGGAAATGACACACTCTGGACCTCATGAGATTGTAGCAAAGGAGAGAATAAAAACAAAACTGAGTGCCATTATGAACAATGCTGCACATCCTCTCTACTACACAATAACACTGAGGACTTTCAGCAAACAAATTATTTAGAAAAAGTGGGTCAGGAAAGCGCTACTGGGGCTCATTATGCCTGTATAATGCCTCACTTGTGACTGGGACTGCCAAGTCTGAAATTTTCTTTGTTTTTAAATTATCCTTCCTTTTTAGGTATTATGTGTGTGTGTGTGAATATATGTTTATGTATCTATTTCTGTGTTTATTTATTTAAAGAACTTCTGTAAACAGCCAAAATTTCTCCCTGGGGACAAATATATAATATATCTATTAACACGATGAAAGAATATAAAAATCTAATTTTGTTTTGCTCTGCAGTAGTGTTCACAGTCATGGTGCGAAATGGGTCACAGTAGTTGCAACAAATGTTTTCATCAGATACAGATCTTTTTGGTCACTGAACTCCATATTAATTGTAGGTTTTGTTTTACTCTGTACCTGAATTGCTTAATATTTACTTTTGTTCCAAATGTATTTTAATAAGGAGATAGCAATAAAGTGTGAGTGATACCAAGTGAACTGTTCTCGGCAGGTATGCACTTCAGTCATTTTTTTAGAACACAATAGGCTTTTTAAGGCTATTTAGGTTGTCAGCTCTAAATAACCATATTAAACATACCACAACTAAACTTTACTTCATGGATATTTTTAAAAAGAAAAATGTAAGGTTGCACAGAATCCATATTTTGTATTAACCTAAGCAATATACAAAATTTAACTAAAGTAAATAATGATTTGAAATAAGATATTCATTACCTTTATATTTCGAGGATATTTGAAATTAAAACCTCTAAGCACTATGACCATGACCAAGACAGAGACATGCTGCACAATTTAAGATTGGTCTTGTTATTTGACAGAAAATACTATGTAAAAAAAAAAAAAACTAAGACTTCCTGGTGGAAATTCCTAGAACTAAGTGCAGAAGAACATGCAGTAAAAGTTCCACACATGAGATATACTAGCTCTGTGCACCAAGTGCTGTGAGGCTAAGCATTGAGCATTCCTGATTAACAAGAAATTAGATTTTTTTTCCTGTATGATTAAAACTTTGCTGTAATAATTTTTTTTACCATGATTCAAATTTTCATAGAATGTATTTTTATTGAAGATCTATTTTTTTAGTAAGTGTAGATTGTTTTTTCTGACGGTTTTTCCAGTATATACAGTTCCTGAAATAATTCAGTGGTCCTGTCTTTATTTAAAGCAATTCCATGCAGTGAATGATACCACTGTATTGATTAACTGTTTTCTTATTTTGCCCCTTTGTAGTCTTGGTCTAGAAATTCTGGATGTCATTCCTAGCCCAGATGTTATACTTGTGTGTTGTGGAGGTGGAGGACTACTTTCCGGGAGTAGCTGCTGCTATAAAACTTTCAAATTGCAACAACACAAGAGTGTATGGTGTGGAGCCAGAAGGAGGGTATTTACATTTACTGATTTTCAATTAATGTAATGTTAAAATATATATTATTACAGGGGTTAATGAAAGGTATGCATATGCAAAAGTGTACAGGTCATTCCCATGCTAAAAAATATAAAAAAGTTTAATGACACTGTGTTTTGGCTGTATAGCTTGATAGGACATTAAGCACCTAATACACTTCTTTAAAGTTATCTTCAGTGTATGAATAACCTTTACCATTTTACTTTATTATTATTATTATTATTAATATAAGTATTGTTTATTTGTCATTCACCTTTTTGGTATCTTTTTTATAGTTAGAGAATAGGATAGTTAACTGTCTTACTTATGGTCACAGAGTAATTTAGAGATGTGATAGAAATAGTAGTTTTGTGACTTTTCCTTCATGGGTTTATAGTACTCTTCATTTTATAAAAACCATTAACAAAAAAAAACTGCAAGATACTCTAACATTATGACATTGGAAATATTATTAGAACATAAAAGCATAAAAACATAAAAATGTAATATGTATACACTATATTAGTCAGTCACCTATGCTATAGGTGAACATACTGAAAGTGCTGTATATATACAGTTATCATATACAGTAAAAGCATTACGGCATGACACCTGCTCAACTCAAGACTGCAAAGTAGTGTTGGGCATGGTGAACGTCAGGTCGGAATATTACAGGCACATAACTCTATTCTGCTCAGGACATACAATACAGATTTTAAAAGGAAAACATTATTTAAGACCTCAGTCATCCTGTACAGTATTTTTGCCCCTCTTTCTCCTTAAACATTGTACAGGGTTATTGGTACTTGCACTACTATACTCCGAGACTGTTTTTACCCACAGGCCATCATGCAATTTATTCATACTTACCTAGCAAAATGTGTTGCTTTTTCTTTCCACTACACTACACTGTAAACATCAGCACTGCTGCACAGATTCCTACACCAGATGCTCTGTCCACAGTTACAGTATGTAGAGTGTTTTGGGTTCATTTTGGATTTCACAATGACACAGTGAAGAAAGAGTTTATTATGTAACACCACCTTTGCAAGGTCTATCATATTAAATTCAAGTAATCCAGCACAGCGCAACCTACAACTGTTTTTTTTAAACTCCAGCTGACTAGAGTGCTTGAATGCTGATTTTACACATAATTAAGAATTTGTTGTATGTCCAAATTGATATAATCAAAGAAAAAGAAAGCAAGCAAGAATTGTTGCCTGAAATCACATTCAGCTGTAGTCTTCGTAAGCTTCTGTGTGGTCCTCTCCTGACTGGACAAAGATGGTCTTTGTGTGAAGTGAAACAGAAAGCTTCAGCTCCCAATTGAGCTGTGGAGATTGTTGAGATACCTAAAAAAACCATTGGTACACAATTAAAAAAATCTTTAACATATTTTAGAATTAAATCGCACATTTGTGCCTATAGCAGTATTACTTTAACCCTTAAGTCAATTAAAAGGAATAATAAATAACAATATGTAATATTGTAAAACATAAATGCATTAAAATATCGGGCAGGCAGCTGTAGTATACTATACTGTATATAGTGGCTGTATATGCATAATAACACAAACATTAGGAATTAAAAGCACTACAACTGTAAATGCGTCCAATAACCCATAACAATGGTTTTTCCTTGTAGATTAATCATATTATTATATCTACTCATGATATTTTTCCTTTTTTTGTATGTTTATCAGCCTGTACCATGCATAAAAGTTTTATTGAGAGAGGCCTGTTTCATTAGATGCAAAAAGCATTGCAGTTGGACTGGCACCACCTTTTGCAGGTAACATTACTTTGTAAGATTTATGTCTGTATAACACTAAACATATTGCAAAATATCAGCTACATAACAACATTGTAACAAAACAGCAGTGTGACACTCAACATTAAAGTAGTTACAGTATTCATTTAATAACAAGCAAAAAAACCACCAAACTCCCCATTATCCACCTTTCAAGCACGTCTACAAGTCAATAAAGTTTTGTAAGTAGTCGTGCAATATGGGGGTCTTTAAAGAAAACAAAAAGTTGACCAGTATGCTGCATGTCACCATGACGGAACTACGACACTGAAAGCCTAATAAGTGCAAAGACTTTGCCAAGTAGGAAAATTAATAATTTAGTTATAATAAGTGACAGAGGAGTGCTGCGCTTTGTAGTAACCGCAGCAAGGATTATTGCGCTCCATGTTTTGTTAAATATTTTTCTGTTTTATATTTGTCTACTTTTTCCTGTTCTTTTCTGAGAGCTAAATGTTGATTCAAACTTTGTTGCAGGGAAGTGAGCAGAATGTTTATTATCTTTATTATTTGGATGTATTTTCTTCTGGCTTGGGTCTTCATGCTACTCCTCCTAATCACAACAACAGAGAGTACCTACACCTGATTTCTTGGCGAATCTTACCACTCATTTTTAATTCAGTAATGTGTTATAATGTTGTGTAACCATCCATCCATCCATTTTCCAACCCGCTGAATCGAACACAGGGGTCACGGGGGGTCTGCTGGAGCCAATCCCAGCCAACACAGGGCACAAGGGCAGGAACCAATCCTGGGCGAGGGGTGCCAACCCACCGCAGTGTTGTGTAACCAGAAAAGAACAAAAAAAAAAGAGGGGAAAAGACTGAAAAAACTACAAGGAGTTAGACCCCTCTTACCACCTTTATAATGGGAATGTTAGTGTCATGTAATTTTTCTAAACTGCTTAATCCAGACTATGGTCACAGAGCTTATCTCAGGGCACAAGGCAAGAACAAACCCTGGACAGGGCGGGTAGCCCATTGCAGGGGTTGAACACACACCAAACACACACTAGGGCCAATTAGCGTTGTCAGTCAACTAACAGTCTTTGGACTGTGGGGGGGAAACCAGAGAACCCAGAGGAAACCATGCAGACACGGCGAGAACATGCAAACTCGACACAGGGACTACCCAGGACATGAACCTTGGTCTCCCTCACGGTGTGGTAGCAGCAGATACTGTGCCACCCTGGGAAATGTTAAGCCTCTCAGGAGTAAAGTTAATCAACTTCAATCATGTGCACAGTTACAGAGATCTGGCCATTATGGCATTTACAGAAATCTGACCTGAATGGAAACGGTTCAGATGACAACTTGAAGATCTATGGATCTGGTGAACCAATTTGTTTTGACAGAGACTCTGCCATCACCAATAAGTCACAAAGCGGAGATGTCTCCAAACTCTACGTATTTTAGTTTAGGCAATGATAACCAATGTTCACTGAACATAACACTGCATCATTTTTACCAGTATGTCACTTGCCCACCTTTCACAACATAGTGCTTGATCAGTACTATGGGAACATTAAAGGTGCTTATGAACTGAGAGCCAAACCCTCGATGGATTCATCTGATATATAAATCTATAAACCAGTCTTTTAAAACCCAGAAATTAAAATCATATAAGTCTGGGACGAAGAATCTGTTAAATGCCTTTTTGGCTGTTTGAATACACTGACTGAACCATGTTTAAAGAATCAAGAATCCTGTGCTGACATCGACAAACTCACTGACACTATAACCAGCTATATACAATTTTGCAAGGATGCCAAATCTGTCAAAATATACCTAACAACAAGCCATGGATTAACAGAGATTTAAAAGAACTGATAACCAGAAGAACAAGTTTCGAACATGGAACTTTAACTAGACAAGAAGAACTGCAAGAAGGAGAATAAACATGAAATAAAGTGGATAAAGCTGAAGTACAAGGACCAAACTGAGAATGAACTACAGACTGATAACCCTGGGTTCTTTGTGGAATGGCATGAAGATGATGACTGGGCATTCCCACTAAAATGCAATAATCATGTTTAAAGTGCTGGAGTTAACACTAAAAATTCTGTTGGCTCAAAAATTCAATGAATTCTATTCAAGGTTTGAGATTCAGATTTTGCTTTAGAAATTAGTCAGCAAAAAGAATGAGGACTGGAGCAAGGAGCCTGCTCTTCTTTGACCAGAGTGATGTCAGAAAGGTCCTTAAACAAGCTAAAATAAAAAAGGTAGCATAAGCGGGACACCTGCTTCATTTCTGTGCAGAGCATCTTTCTCCAACATTTTGCTTTTTGTCTGAGATGTCTTAGGATTACAGCAAGTGCCCAGTCAATGGAAACAGGGCCAAATGGTATTTCCATTAGCATAAACTTTACCCAAAATCATTAAGTAAACTTAAGGATGGTGGTATTTACTTTTCATATTATGAAATCCTTTGAGAAGTTAATTGAGAGAGCTGCTAGGACAAAACCCACGACTTATCTTGCCCCCTAACAAATTTGTATACAGAGCAAATGGTGAGGGGATTGAGGAGGGCCACAGCAACACCTTCTGATTTTACTGTATGAGTGCCTGGAAGGATAAAAAAAAAAAAAAACACACAAGATTGCCATTTATATATTTCTTGTCAGCTTTTAATAGAATCCAGCCCCACATTATTAGGTGACAAACTGACTGATCAGTTCTGTTTCGACCCTAACTTGGTGGGTTGGAATCTGGACTTTGTAACTAATTTATCACAAAGAGTGGAGTATCCATAGCTGTTGTCTGTTGCCTTCTTTTGTTTGTCTTATACACAAAAGACTGCGAGGAGTTCACTTAAGGACAGACATAACTGTATCCTGAAATCTGCAGAAGATAAAAAGGCCTACCGTGAACCTACTTTTGATGAGTTTGTTCAATGGTGTGATTATTCCTCTTTACAGCTAAATATCTCTAAGACAAAGGATATGGCTGTAGACTTTAGGGTGCTCCCCGTTTCTCCTGCTCTCTCAACAATAGTGAAAAGGGAGACAGTGGGGCAAAATGGAGCACTACAAGTATCTCAGGATAAACATTGATGACAGGCTAAAGTTTGATCTTAACACAAATTGTTAAGAAGGGGCAGATATCACTTTTCTTTGTTGGAAAACTCAATTGTCTTAAAGTGGACAAAGCAATGATACTTATTGAATCCGTGGCTGCATTTGCTTGCATATACTTGGCTGGGCAACCTCCACATTAAGAATAAAAATCATCTTAACAACATTGTCAAAATTAGCAGTACAATTATTGGTTTGCAGCAGACTTCTGTCACTGAACTGTATCACAAACAGGTTAGACAGAAGGCCAACTCAATTCTGTCAAACAGTAGCCATCCTCTTCTTCCTAAATTTCAGCTGATATTATCGGGGGCTGCAGATTTAGGTTCCTGTACGTAAAAGAGCAATAGATTTTAACAGTATTTTGTTTATTTTGTGGTGTTAAACAGAATGTATTCCTGCTGTTGACTCTCCTTTTTTTCTTTCTTCTTTTTTTGTAGGAACAATGACATTTGCAAATTGCCAGAGATATGTAGAAGACATCTTACTTGATCACAGATGAAGAAATTAAGAGAGTTGTATCTATTCTCTATAATGCTGGACTTGTTGTAGAACCTTCAGGGGCAGCAGCATTTGCGAGCACTGACAGGGAACAAGGTTCCAGATATCAGTGGGGAAAGACCGTAGTAGTAATATTAAGTGGGGGTAATATCAGGTAAGCAAGAACTGAGTACTTTCCCTGATTACACTGACATATAGAAACTAATACTAAAAATTCATCTAGGTAAGAAAAAATCTACAACCAAGCAGAATATGCAGGCTCAAGGCTAATCTTTATATTATTTACTAGAATATAATATTCCAATCATTATAATCTGTTACATCATTTTTCTGTGAATCATCATTAGGCAGAATTAAAGTGCATTAGGTTAACTGTCGTGGTAACAAGTGTATAGTAATAATTACTATGATTTGATTGTATTAAAGAAAATCATGCAGTAAGTAGTGTGGTCGCCAGGGGGTTGCACCAGCTCCCAAACCCGATACAAGCAGACACCAGGCACAAGTTCAGCAACACACACCTTTTTACTTTGATGTGGGAAATGTTTCCCATCAATGCACAGTACAAATAAAGCACACAACACTTCTTGTTCTTTCTCTCAGTCCACCTTCACTCCTCCTCCAGCAAGCAGCATTAGCATCATCGTCATCGTCTGCCTCTGGCTCCCTGAATGAAGGCAGGTGGCTCCTTTTATGCTACACCTGGGAGTACTCCAGGTGGCTCATTATTATCTGGATGGACTGTATTCCCAGGTGTGGTGAAAACCCAAAGTAGGGCTCTGCAGCTCCCCCTGGTGGCCCCCCAACAGGACTGTGCCAGACTCCATCTCCCATGTACCCCTGCAGGAATTCAAGGTACTATTGCAACCCAGAAAGGCTGCCATCTTGCACTCAGGGAGAGGCAGTCTTCTGTGGACATCTGCTCCCCCTGTCCTTCCAGTATATCAGCCTCTCAGCTGGGAAGGGGCCCCAGATTATCAAGGCCACTTTCCATTATTCCTGCCATAATGTGTGTTCTTGGCTGCAGTTAGTGCATCTCTCTATGCCTTTTTTTATGGTCAGAGGAAATCCTGGATGTGCACAGTGCAGTCAGTTTTATGTGACATTCTCTTAAGGTGTAGGCCAGTTGCTTTCATAAGCCTGTAATTCTGAATTGTACCATAGGAGCTGAATGCTTAAAAAGAACCCCCCTAATGTTTTAATGAAGCTGTTTTATCTAGTGCTGAATGAATGACTGAATTAGAGAGTTGTCAACAAGACTATCTAGCATTGATGGAACAGACGGATCAGAAATGGATCCAGCAAGGGATAGAGGGCCAGTACTTTCTAAGGTTTCTGAAAGAAATGACATTTACAGTAAGAGTAGGGAGAGATAAACAGACAGTGAAATGTACTTGTCTTTATAATCAGAGTCCCAAATCACTGCTGTAAGTGGCAAGCTGACAGATAAGCCGGACATGCAGATCCGGCCAATACATGACCGCCAGAGTGGGTAGGAAAATCAACATGCTGCACCAAGTTAAAACAGTCCAGTAGGGGCAGGAATTTATTTCCCACTTTACATGTAGGAATGGCGATTTCAACACCCATATTGACAAGAGTATGACTCTTTGGGGAAAGTGAACGGTAAGTGGTTAACTAATTTCAGTCAGATCAGATAAAGACAGACCCATTATATTCTACTCTAGTGGTTATTTAGATAAAATGAATGGAGCAAACTCCATAGAAAAAGTGTGAAAAAGTTTTTTTAAACACTTTAGTCAACACTACTTATAATGAAAGTTCAGATATAGATTCTTCTTTCTATAGTAATTCTACATATTGACAAATACATTTAAAGTATTTGTTTTTTAAATTTATTACCATTGTTAAAATATTCAGTTGTGGCAAAATTTGGTCATTTTAAAATTTATTAAATGAGAAGACCACATTTTATTTAGCAATATTATGAATGCACAGAAGTATTAAAAAAAAAAAAAAAAAAAAGCATTGATTGGCCAATTTCATTTGACACAGTAAGTTTATAAAACTAAAAAAAAAAAATCAATAACCAAATTAAAACAAACAAGTTTTTAAAAACTACTGTAGCAGTATCAATTGTATAAACAAGCCAAGTACCAAATAAGAATGCATGTAAAATGTGCAATTTTTAGTTGCTAATATAAAAATGAATACTAACTCTGAAAAAGCAATTACATTCTCTTAACAGTGCTGCATTTATTTCATTTTTACTTCAATTTTTTTTAAATATCATTTTAATATTTCATAGCTTTATAACAAATAAAAAGTCATCTTTTTATTAGTACACATACTTTTAACACATCAGTGTATCCCTAAAATGTGAAATGTATTAAAGGAGATTCCGGCACATTCTTCTTTTCCTCAGGACTCAAACTTATAAGAGGGGAACTCAAGTCAATTAACTGAAATAGAAAAATAGAAATAATAAAAGATGTTAGATAAGACAAAAATATCGGACTGTGAATTAAGACTCAAGGTTGCTGTAAATGACATGACCAACACTATTAGCTGTTATTGCCCAAAATACAATTCTAACCTCTTTTTTCTTTAAACACTTTTACCCATAAACTATTGCCAGAGTGGACACTTTACTAGGTTCTTCTGAAGTAACAAGTTGCAAAAATCAAGGACATCATCATGTGACAGATAATGCTATTTAAAGCAGGTAGAATGGTGCCAATGGTCTGTGTGTCTGTAGGTGTGAAAAATTTGAAAGGAAAATGGGTAGGACTTTGAACACAGTACTGTAATGGGAACCAGAAACACTAAAGAACTAAAGCCTTGCTCGGGTTTTGATACACAGCTCTATCATTAGTGTATCAAGAATGAATGTCACTCCAAAAAAACAAACAACTCAGGATGCTTTCGTCAGAACCAAAGGTTATGCTGAACTGTGAATGGTCTACAATCAATCAGTCAGCTAATACATTACAACAGCGGTCTAGAAAAACAAACGCTCCATATCTTGTCACAGAGGGGATATGGCATGTAATAGCAGAAGAGTCTCCTGAGTTAGGACGACTGATAAAACACTGCATAGTCTGATGAAACAAAGTTCCAGTTGAGTTACTCTAATGTGAAGAGAAATGTATAAATCAATGGACCGTTCTAGTGAAAGTACCTACAAGGCATGCTAGTGGCAACAGTATAATAGTGTAGATCATGGTTCTCAAACTCAGATGCTGGAGAGCCACCATGGCTGTCTTTAAAACATGCATCTTCATACAGGACTGAAGTCTGCATAAATGTTAATTCTGTTACAAGTTCTTATTGTAAGCAGGTGTTAATTTCTGGACCTGCAAGCTCTCACAATACATAAAACCTTGTTACTAAGGTTTGCCCTCTTTTGATCATGTCCATGACACGAGTATTCTCCCTACAAGGCTTCACTCTCAAAAAGTTTCAGGGCTGTGCTGAGAACCACCTGTCAAGGATCCCGCAGGTCTTCATCTGATGATGAGGAAGTGTGTTCAACAGTACCAGTACCAAAACTTTAGAGACCTTCCAAACTTCCAAATTATTTTGAAGGAATTAAGTGAGCAGTATTGGTGAGCTTCATTGGGCTGAAAGGCTTTTATTTTCCCTGTCAAACTTGGTCTAATGACCTATTGAGTCCTGACTGCTCGACTAGGAAAGATCTCTGTTCTAAGGAGCCAATGTCACGTTTGTTGTGCTGGTTATGTATTAAAGTTTCTATAACTTCTACCACCTCTGTCGTGAGCCTGAAATAACATGGACCAATTTGCCTTAAGTGTTTTGAGCTCCACAAAACCTTAATTAGTAATGATATTTAATCTTTAAGAAAGCCTGTTCTATTGTTTACTTTGATGTTTATCTAGTTAAGTCCTATGAGCATATATTCAACAAGGGCTTTTACATAATTATCTGAACTGAAGAAATTGTACTACATTCATGTTCCAACAAATCTAATCAATTCTGATTGGAAAATAGGGGACTAAGCTGCTATTATACAGATGAACCTAACAACGCATACATGCAAAGTATGGGTTTCAAACTGCAGTATTTAAAGATTGGCCTGAGCAAAATACATTCGAGATAAATAAGCCGCCACCCTTATCGTGGTGGAGGGGTTTGTGTGTCCCAATGATCCTAGGAGCTCTGTTTTTCGGGGCTTTATGCCCCTGGTACGCTCACCCAAGGCAAACTAGTCCTAAGTGAGTGATGAGACAAAGAGCGGTTCAGAAAAACTATGATAATTAAGAAATTTGGATGGTGTTTTCCCTTGCTTGGACGCAGGTCATCGGGGCCCCCCTCTGGAGGTGGGGCTTGATGGCGACCGCCTGGTGGCCGGGCCTGCACCCATGGGGCTCAGTCAGGCACAGCCCGAAGAGGCAATGTGGGTCCCCCTTCCCATGGGCTCACCACCTGTAGGAGGGGCCAAGTACATAGGGTGCAGTGCGAGTCAGGTGGTGGACCTTGGTGGTCCAATCCTCGGCTACAGAAGCTGGCTCTTGGGACGTGGAATGTCACCTCTCTGAAGGGGGAGGTGCGTGAGGTTGAGAGGTTCCGGCTAGATATAGTCTGGATCACCTCGACGCACAGTGTAGACTCTGAAACCAATCTCCTTGAGAGGAGCTGGACTCTCTACCACTCTGGAGTTGCCCCCAGTGAGAGGCGCCAAGCGGGTGTGGGCATACTTCTTGCCCCCGACTTGGAGCCTGTTCATTGGGGGTTCACCCCGGTAGACGAGAGGGTAGCCTCCCGCCACCTTCGGGGGAGGACAGGTCCTAACTGTTTGTGCGTATGCGCTGAACAACAGTCTGGAGTACCCACCCCCATTTTGGAGTCCCTGGAGGGGGTGCTAGAGGGCACACCTGCTGGGGACTCCCTCATTCTGCTGGGAGACTTCAATGCTCATGTGGGCAATGGCAGCAAGACCTGGAAGGGCGTGATTGGGAGGAATGGCCCCCCCCCAATCTAAACCCAAGTGGTACTTTGTTGTTGGACTTCTGTGCTCGTCACAGATTGTCCATAACGAACACCATGTTCAGGGCATAGGGGTGTCCATATGTACACCTGGCACCAGGACACCCTAGGCCTCAGTTCAATGATTGACTTTGTGGTCGTGTCGTCAGACTTGCAGCCACATGTCTTGGACACTTGGCAAAGAGAGGGGCGGAGCTGTCAACTGATCACCACCTTGTGGTGAGTTGGCTTCGATAGGGGGGGGGTAGGATGCTGGTCAGGCCTGGTAGGCCCAAACGTATTGTGAGGGTCTGCTGGAAACGTCTAGCAGAATCTCCCGTCAGAAGTAGCTTCAACTCCCACTTCCGGCAGATTTTTGACCATCTACCGAGGGAGGTGGGGGATATTGAGTCCAAATGGGCCATGTTTCCGTGCCTCTATTGTTAAGGCCGCTGACTGGAGCTGTGACCGTAAGGTGGTCGGTGCCTGTCGTGGCAGCAATCCCCGAAACTGTTGGTGGACACCGGCGGTGAGGGATGCCGTCAAGCTTAAGGAGGAGTCCTACAGGACCCTTATGTCCTGAGGGGACTCCGGAGGTAGCTAATAGGTACCAGCAGGCCAAGCGGAATGCAGTTTCGGTGGTTTCTGAGCCAAAACCTCGGGCGTGGGAGGAGTTTGGGGAGGCCATGGAGAACGACTTCCGGATGACTTACAGAGGAGATTCTGGTCCACCATCTGGTGTCTCAGGAGGGGGGAAGCAGTGCAGTGTCAACACGGTGTATGGTGGGGATGGACTGTCTTGGTTGACTGTGCCTCTGGACTGGCAGAATGGGGTAGTGGTCCCCATCTTTAAGAAAGGGGACCGGAGGGTGTGTTCCAACTACAGAGGGATCACACTCCTCGGCCTCCCTGGAAACGTCTATTCGGGGTCCTGGAGAGGAGGGTCCGTCAGATAGTCGAACCTCGGATTCAGGAGGAACAGTGTGGTTTTCATCCTAGTCGCGGAACAGTGGACCACCAGCTCTACACCCTTTGCAGGGGTCCTGGAGGGTGCATGGGAGATTGCCCAACCAGTCCACGTGTGGTTTGTGGACTTGGAAAAGGCGTTTGACTGTGTCCCTCAGGGAATCCTGAGGGGGTGCTCCGGGAGTATGATGTACCAGACCCCCTGATAAGTGCTGTTCAGTCCCTGTACAACTGATGTCAGAGCTTGGTCCGCATTGCTGGCAGTAAATCAAACCCATTTCCAGTGAGAGTTGGGACTCCGCCAGGGCTGCCCTTTGTCACCGGTTCTGTTCATAACTTTTATGCACGGAATTACTAGGCGCAGCCAGGGCGTTGAGGGGGTCTGGTTTGGTGGGCTCTGGATTGGGTCACTGCTTTTTGCAGATGATGTTGTCCTGTTTGCTTCATCAGGCCGTGATCTTCAGGTCTCACTAGATTGGTTCGCAGCCGAGTGTGAAGTGGCTGGGATAGGAATCAGCACCTCCAAATCCGAGACCATGGTCCTCAGCCAGAAAAGGGTGGAGTGCCCTCTCAGGGTTGGGAGCGAGATCCTGCCCCAAGTGGAGGTGTTCAAGTATCTCAGGGTCTTGTTCACAAGTGAGGGAAGAATGGAGCTGGAGATCGACAGGTGGAATCGGTGCGGCGTGCATCGGTTCTGTCATGGTGAAAAAGGAGCGGAGCTGAAAGGCAAAGATCTCAATTTACTCGTCGATCTTCGTTCCTACCCTCACCTATGGTCATGAGCTGTGGGCAGTGACCGAAAGAATGAGATCGCGAATACAAGCGGCTGAAATGAGTTTCCTCAGCAGGGTGTCTGGGCTTTCCCTTAAAGATTAAGATTTCCCTTAAGTCGTCCGGGAGGAGCTTAGAGTAGAGCCACTGTTCCTCCGCATCGAGAGGAGTCAGATGAGGTGACTCGAGCATCTGATCAGGTTGCCTCCTGGACGCCTCCCTGGTGAGGTTTTCCAAGCATGTTTAACTGGGAGGAGACCCCGGGGAAGACCCAGGACACGCTGGAGGGACTGTCTCTCTCAGCTGGCCTGGGAATGCCTTGGGGATTTCCCCGAAGAGCTAGTAGAAGTGGCCAGGGAGAGGGAAGTCTGGGCATCTCTGCTCAAGCTGCTGCCAAAGCAACCTGATCTCGGATAAGCAGAAGAGGATGGATGGATAAATTGACTGATAAAATACATCAAATTTCTATTATTGAAATGCTTTTGATTTTGTACCACTGTGTATCAGAAACTTACTGAACTACACAGCAAACAGAAATATGTGGGAGACATTAATTTCTGACTATGTTAGCCATCAATGCAAACTTTACTTCCTATTTCTCGTAAGGGAAGATTCTGCAAACCCAGTAGAATATCTGGGATCCTTTCAGCCTGATTCAGATGATAAAACAGCATCTAATGTAGTGCCTGGTCAGTTACTCTGGTGTATTCATTTTTTCCAATTCATTTACTTTCATTCTTCTCTCCTTGGTTAGGGCAGCATTAGCAACTCGCTGACCTGGAACTTTCTGGAAATAACCAGACGCTCCAAGGACAGTCAAGTGTTATAATCCCTCTACTGTGTCCTGGATCTGCCCATAGGTGTCCCCCAGCACCCCCCCCCCCAATCCCCCCTCAACCCCCAGTGTGCTTTGCCCTTCTAAAAAGGACATTTTAACTACGTATCCAAACCATTGATATTGGCTCCTCAAACTGGAGAAACAGTAAGTTTATTCAGAGGTATTGACAAGCTTCACTTAATTGTGGATTGCATTGTAAACAAAAAATTGTCTTACCTGTACTTCAGCAGGTGAATTTGAGAGATCTATGAGTGGAACATCTTCAGTCTGAGAGACTTGTGGCTTTGACTCCACTTCAATATCAATCAAAAGAACCTGCAGTGGAACAGTATTTACAAGCATATAAATTGCATGTCAAGCGAGAAAGAGTTTGACTTTAAATGTATATATCAGATCTGAAAATTAATGCATTCTTGTACAATACACCTGGAGAGAAAATATTCTGTTGAACACAGCCTGTTCAATAAGGAAAAAAAAAATCTAAACACATGGCAGAATAAAATATATGCACACTTGACTGGTTAAGCTAACTGATTTACAATGTTTGTAAATTCTTTAAAAACATATTTTTTATGTATTTACTTGTTGGTCATTTTCAAAGTATACAGTACAAATCTGGTTACCTCTTGCTTTTCATGCTGAACAACTGTATTAGGAAGAGCACCGTTATCAAGCAATGGTGCAACCTCAGATTGGACCTTGGAGTTTTTTTCACATGCATCAGTCTTTTCATCCTCTGAAGAGAAATTCAGAGAACAAGGAACACAATGATCACTGGCAGGCTGCACACTAGAATCACTCTGTACTTCAAGCTGACTTTCACCTTCTTGATGGGAGCTGTAGTTCAAATGTAAAAAATAAAACAGTGTTTAAGAGAAAATAGTTTTCCAAGTTCATAT
The DNA here is from genome assembly GCF_900747795.2 of Erpetoichthys calabaricus. Classification (NCBI taxonomy): domain Eukaryota; kingdom Metazoa; phylum Chordata; class Cladistia; order Polypteriformes; family Polypteridae; genus Erpetoichthys; species Erpetoichthys calabaricus. The sequence goes on from NC_041394.2 coordinate 228,433,566, forward strand.
TTTACAATTACACATTTATTTTTTATATTTTATATATATATATATATATATACACACACACACACTAAATTTATTAATATATTAGCCCCAACATTTTAATTTATGCCATTTAATATTGCCTAATCTAAAGTATGTAAAATCTCTGCCAAGGTAAATCCAGATATTTGCCTATTTTAATGTAACATACATTTGGTGGACTAATGTTTAATGGAATCAAGTCAATTCATTCCACTTTTAGGCACGCTATTGCTTGAAACTGAGCAGAAAGCCAGCACGTTTCAGAGGACACATGGTGCTCGTGGATTAAGGAAATCAGCAGCTGGGACCCCATCAATATTGTGCATTCAAAGGGATTTTATAGGCAGCAAGTTTGTTTCAAAAACATTAATAAAAAGGGGGGAAAAAAGCATCACCATTTATTAGGTCAATTTCAAATTACAAATAGAAAAATTGAGGATGCTACTGTTACTTTCAGCTTTGGAAGAAAATGTTACTACATTTTGTTGGGCTACTCTTTGAATATTTCTTCATCAGCTTTATTTATAACAACATTTTTTGCAAAGAAGCTTACTAAATTTAATTTTGAACCTTTAACTTGGTACTGTGGCTGATTACAATACTGTCCTCTAATCTCCTCTGGGGCTGTGCTTTCACCTCTTTAGTAGCAAAGAATAAAAATTAGGGGGGAAAAAAAAAAACAGTTCCTGCCTGTTCTCTGACCACAAGTCTGCCTATCACTTTTCCTGTTTACTATATAACAAGGTGCGATGTTAGACCGGTCCATAAATAGATGGTTAGGTGGCTAGCCAGTACAAACAGTAATACAGAGCTATGGAGAAAAGAACATGAAGGTAACTTTACAAAAAAAAAAAAAAAAAAAAAAACTACTTGTGCATTCTTGCATTTAACAATTCTTTCTTTCATGGTGGGTCATTTAGCACTGGGGTCAATATTATCACATGACATCATTCCTTTAAGCTACACAATGAAAATGGTTATCTTGGCTAAGGATTCATATAGCACCTATCCTAACTTTCTGATATGAAGTTCATTTTTATGTACTGTCTGAAGGGTGATTATCAACGTTTGGGTCTAAGTCGAAAAGAGACATCTTACTGTGCTGAATTACTTTGGTGGTTCTGGCAGTCAGTTAGGGAAAAGCAGCAACTGAAGCTGTCAACCATCCTACTGCTTTACCAAAGTGCTGCTGGTCAAGCTATGATCAAAGGCTGTTCTGGGAATCTTTGAATTTGAAGAGATGCTACACCCACCCTCTTTTCCAGAACTGGCCCTGTTGTGACTACCACATTGTTCCACATTCTTAACAACTAATTTTGTTTAGTTCCATTTCTCTTAGTGGATCAGTCTCAAAACATTTGGATCACACAACTGCATGACCATCTTTTGTAGTCTACTTGTATTGATTTGTCCCAGATTAAGGGACACTTTTTTAAAAAAAAAAAAAAAAAAAAGAACGGTCTCAGAATTTGAGATGTTGTACAAGGCAACCTAGATAAGCTTAGTAGGGTATTCTTCTCTCTTTATAGTTTTTTTTTTTTCAGTTTTTACAAAATAAACCTTTATGAGTTAAGCCCCTTGTATCCTTTACCTGTTGAGTTGCCCTTTTTAAATAGGATATAGCTATATTTCAACTGCATTGAGCTGCTTGCAAGCTATACTTAAGCAAGTACAGTAGGTTTAAATTAACACAAACATGCATCATGTATCGTGGGAATGTCTGTAAATACGGAGAATTCATTTTCGGTGATATTGCTCACTTGTATGTAGAAGTTGTGAATTTTGGCTTACCTAGATAACTTTTGCTTTCTTGCTGACAGTGGAGACTGCACAATTTCAGGTAACTGAGCAGAAGATGCCACTGTTCTCTGAAGTGACTGTGGAGTTATTGCTGGGATACCAGAAGCTCTTCTGCTCACAGGTGTAGGCAATGCAGAAGTATGCCTTACACGCGATATCAAGGACAAGCGTTTACTGGAAT